>NC_064920.1:111876359-112179389 GCF_023897955.1 Schistocerca gregaria
TCCTCCCCCCCCCTCTCCCCCCCCCCCTCTCTCTCTCTCTCTCTCTCTCTCTCTCTCTCTCTCTCTCTCTCTCTCTCTCTCTCTCTCTCTCTCTCTCTCTCTCTCTCTCTCTCTCCCTCTCCCCCCACCCCACCCCACCCCACCCCGTAATGGAATTTCCATGCTGTGCTTTCATTTAGAAGTAAGAGTTTCGTGTTTTGTAGTAATTTTGATGTGGTACATACAAATCCAATAGTATCTCTTATAGCTTCAACAGCTTTGCTCTAGAGATTAAATCTCGTTGCAAGATGTTTACAAAGGCCTCCTATCCCATCACATGCACTTTTTCCATGACCTGTTGCAGAAACTATACATTTTTGTCCTAGTTTCTGTACTGAGCTTTCCAGACTCCTAAGGCTGAAAGTGGTTTCTAAAATGAGATGCTGCCATATGTCCATCAGTCACACATATGTATTTAGGAAACTTATAGCACCAGACGCTACATCATCAATTGTTCATCTGCACTGTCACAAATGAGACCATCACTGACATTCGCAAAAGAGTGTGATGTTCCAAAAAAAAAGTGAGCAGCTCATGTGAATACTGACACTTCTGGTGTGTTCCAATGGTAACATTAAACTTTGTTCTGCAAAGCAACAGACCAATTCTCAGCAAAGTCAAAATGAAAAACTGATGTGTCAGTATTTTGGAATGTGGCTGATTTTACTTATGCTATGGTCTGTCTCTGAATCCTGCTTATACGGTGATGAGCTACTCCTTCCATAACCCAAAGCCTAACCTCTGTAGCAAACTTCCCTAGCTCCACTGTCTTCTTCACCAACTCCTTACAGTGCATAGATTACATCATTGTCAGTACCCTGAAGGTTTAGTGCACCAACAATCATCAATTCAGCACCAGAACATACTGCACACTCCTGCAACCAGCATTTATCTTGCGGCTTGTGACACACAAAAGAGCATCAGGTTCATCTCTGTGTACCTCTTCCCTGTGACACTACTTGTGAAACAAATGAGTTTCAAATCAGTGCAGTAAATATATCTGGATACTTCCTTCATTGGTTGGCTTTTTGCCAATTTTGGTTGTGGAGAGTATAATTTTGAGAGCTCAGTTTGTAAATTTGGGTTCTCCTTTTTAATTGGGGGATACATTTCTCTTTTTGATCTTGTTTTATACCATTTCATCGTTTTAACAGTTTCACGGTTTTTGCTAAGGGGCTTAACTGCAGTCTTTGTCCGCCCTTAATTAATATTTGAGGGAAACATTGTCATTTTGCAATGGATGCCTGCAGTAGGATGGCCATATACCTTTTTCATTTTTTGAGCTTTTGGAATTAAATAGTGTGAGGAAGTTGGTTTGTATTTGTGTATCTGCCGCTTGGGTAGCTGTCTGGTAACTGTCTCGGTGTCAGTAATTGTACCTTCTCAGTATAGGTGGTTGCCTAGGTAGCAGTGTTAAAAGTTCTGAAACCATATATCACATTGGTTGCACATGTCACTATCTTCCATGTTCTGCACCAGGTGCATCAACGTTGTACACTTCACAAAGTTTTGAAGACGTTGCTTGTGTAAAACTTGTTAAAATTCTTCCACTTTTCTTTGTAAATATCACTTTTTGCTTGTGTGTGTTACTTTGTATGGGTGTTTAAAGGGATATATATTAGGAGCTACAACATAATGTTAACACTCAATGCATGGACTGCTTCACACCCAGGAATATAAACACCTGCATTGGCTTCAACTTCACATTCCAGTGACGACGATCATTCAGGTGGGGAATCGCTAAATTTGGTGGTGTAGTGAATATAACAATTTCTGCACAATGGATGTGATGGTAACACAATTACTTAGGGACCAAGGTTTTTCTGCAGTACGTCTGACAGATTTCCAACAATTGTGAAGTGTTTTTCACTTTTCTTAAACACAACCTTAGTATGTTTTTTCGCTACACCTTCCTCACTGACATTGTATCTAATAAAAAGTTCAAACCGAACACAAAACTTTATGTAGAACGATTCATGCGAAAGAACTCTCGCACTTGTTATAAACAGAAAAGAGCTGGAAACAGTTTCCTGACAAGCATATTTTACACTACTGTGTCAACAATATGCAGAATGTTGAAAAAGTTTGAAATATTGCCCACATTGATTACAGCAATTGTTAACACTTTAACCAAACAAGACATTGTGTGCAATATTTGTAAGTTTTGTGGTGGGTGTTTCCGACTAAATCATCTGTAAAAACTCCTAAAATGTGATTTTTTTAAAAAAAAATAGTAATAAATATTTACATATACAGATCGTGGGAGCAGAGAAGATATTGTTTAAAATTGTCAGTTGTATCTGGTAACATAACAAGGAAGTTAGCATTCTGTGACTTTCAAGTGTGTGTCAACTAAATTTGAAGATGAGGGAGCTTGAAAAAAGAAACATCTGGGAGGCCTCCTGTACTTTTGGATTATCAGTTATGTTTTTTTAGTTTACAAAATATACATTTTTCAACGGAGTGTGTCATTTACAAAAACCAAGCTAAAATGAAAATATTTTATTTCAGACACTGGAGACTCCAGTTAGGAATATGAACAATGTAGGAAGAGAGATTAGTTCTTACCATAAAGATGACACATCAAATTGCAGTCAGGCACATTGAAAACACACTTACACAAAGCTTTTGGCCATAGCCATCATCAGCAAAATAGAAACACACACCATTCATACACACAAGCAAGCACACCTCCCACACGACAGCCAACTGTGGCAGCTCGGGGGCCCATGTTGTCGGAGTTTGCTGTTGTGTGTCTGGATGGTGTTTTTCTCCTTATGCCTTTTCCTACATAGTAAATATTTTATTTGTTAACACCTTTAGTACATACTTTTTCCAGAGAACATTGATATGCCCTGTACGATTTGAGATGAAATTGCAAATTAGTGAAACCTTGACATTTTTAGCCTACATTTTTAAACTTTAATATCAGCAGCAAAGTTATTCAGAGCTTTGATGCTTGGACTGAGGAAAGAAGATAGTGAGGAGTATACTAAAACGCCTGCCAGTAAAGAACCTCATGGTTGCGTTTAATTTTTCAAAACCATTCAGAACAGAAAATATGATTAAATGAAAAATTTTTGCTTATGTGTTTTGTGCCAGTGATCACATCAAAATTTATCTCTCAGTATTCTCCAATGCATAGAGCAGCTTAGTGAATTACTCAAGTTTCTAAAGAGTGTGAATTCCTTGTTACATGGACAGTTACAAACAAAAGTATTATGCTGTGTATCTACATCTACATCTACATGAATCTTTGGAATGAAATAAGAAATCAGTCAACTGATTGCTAATATTCTGGTATCTTTCATTCCTGGCTTGAAATTCTCAGTCTTCTCATCTCTGCTATTGGCAGTGCGGAGTTGACATTTCCAGCATTTGCTGTATTGTCACAGCTTAGTAGTACCCATTGAAAGTGTATGTAAAAGTTTTGTTAGTACCTGATACTTTCTTGGGCTAAGGGTCAGTATGTTTGATGTGTTTGTTATGATGCTTGCAATTATGTACTTATTTCAAAATTAATGGTTTCGTTAGCTTATGAAGGAATTTGCATTTTCACTATGTCCAATGTGGCTATGTCTTTTTATTTATTTAGTTTTTATTTTGTTATAGATGCTTCATGTTTTGGCCCTCTCAGTGATTGCCGTAGTGATGAGGCATCCTGAAATGGTACAAGAAAATGTAGCAATAGATCCAGTTTTGCCGACACCATTAAGTGAAGTTGATGACACTTTAGTAGAAATGATTGCACCAAATCTTGGCAGAAATATTGAAGTAAGCCTTCATCCACAAGGTGAAGTGTTGAAGCAGACAGATTTTGCTGCAGCTCATGGATACAGGGACATCTTTGTTCATAGAAGTCTTAACCATCGTACGTAACACTACTTGGTGTTGTAAGTTATTAGTAGTGTTATCAAATGACCATATAGTTCCTTGTCAACATATTTAGGGAAAAAACCAAATTGTTGTAGATAAATTGTGATAGAAGAATCTTTCTTCACTGTTGTTAACTATTTTGTTACATTGAAAACAAAAAAATGATTTGTTAGTATCAACTTGAATGGTATATGACTGAGAGATTATGTATGAGTTCGTTCATTTGATATATTGTGGTTAAATCCATTTTCAGAGGACTTAAATGTTGGAATGGTTGTGACTTTCTGCACATTTGCAATAACTCTGATAATGGTATATGGTGCAATAAAGGGCAAGCCATCCTACTTGATGCCATTCTTTTGCTTGCAAGTTTTTGATTTCTGCATTGCAAGGTAATATGTTGTTGTTTTTTTTTTTTTATGGCAAGTTGTGTGTTTATCATGCACTATTTAATATTTACTTTCTTTTTTAGTCTGACTGCTGTTGGGTACCTGTGCTATTTGCCAAATGTCCACCGTGTTGTTGAGGAAAATCCACATCTTCCATTCCAGGAAGAACTGTTAAGACTTAACCCACAATGTCTGTCCCTGCTGGTTCTCATGTTCTTCATGTTAGCCATGATGGTCAAGGTAATTTTGTCACACAACTAAATTATTCTTCAGCAAGTGCACAAGTTTTACAGTGTTGAACAGGATTTTGTGACAGAATTTTTTACGAAATCACCCTTTCCCTTACGATTAAATTAGTCCATTTGTCTTATTAGCTAAATGAATAGATATCAGATGGTAGATTCTGAATTTTGTGGCTGTTTCATATTTGTCTGTGTCAAGTTAGTCACACGAAGATAGTGCAAGAGATGAAGGCAAAGTGTACAAAATAGCTGACCCACCGGTGACATGGTGAAGTGTTTGTTGTTGGAGGAAGGCCTATGCTTGTAATATGGTACACAGATGTGTACCATAGGTCTTTCTTCCAATGCACCATTTATGTACGAAACAGGAAGGGGACACCCATTTACGAAACTTCTGTATATTGATTGAATGCACAGTTAGTGCAATTCTCAGATGAAGCTGCTTTGTCTTAGGTGGCAGCTTACAGTCTCCATCTGTGGGCATCACCTGTGACCAGCTTCTGATTGCTTGTAAACTGTATCATTCATTATCTCAGTAATATGACTTCACAGTACCATATGATGACTTTGAGCGCAGATGTAGGTGTTTGTGTTAGCCTTTGATTCGGTGACTGACTGTAATTTATTCAAGAAGAGAGTTGGTTAGTGCAGATCAACAGCAAATTTTTTCACATGCTTGAATTTTTCACCTAAAACATTGAGCTTTAACTAAGAAAGGACATAAAACAGTAAACAAAGCATATAGTGAGCTCACTTTAGTTGCCATATAAAATATTTTTGAAACAATAGTGAAAGAGCTAATTTTATGGAATGATTATTCTTAGCTACTGGTTTATTTTGGTGTTGAATGATATACAGAAGGGGTCATTCCACATCAAATCACGTAAGTCATGTCACCCATCATCTCAGATTTTCATGAAACTTTGCACATTTGCTTATACTTCTAACATAAGAAGTTATGCAAAATCTGTTTGCCCTCAGACTAAAACTTTCTCTCAGGGGGCTCGCCACTCTTTGGCGGGTTCGTGCTTGGCTGCCACGTGGCCGCAGCCTTTGCAGCATTTTTTCCCTTCCATGCTGCATGTCTATCCTCTTGCTATTCTTTTTCTCTTTCCTTGGGGAATATGCCTGGGGTATCATTGGGAATGATCTGCATTCTGTTGCTGACGATCCCAGGGCCTGTCAGAGTGTGCCCTCATGGCTGACCTCCTTAACCAACTTAACCTCTTCTACCTTTGGAACACCCACTTTCCTTTCCGTCTCCTCGCTCACACACACCTATTCCCATTTGGACCTCTTCTTGTGCACTGCCCAGCTAGCCCCTCGTCTTGATTGGTTCATTCTTTCTGACACCTGCTCGAGTGAGCATTTCCCGTGTGCTATCCATTTGCTGACTCCTACCCCATCCACGTGCACACCTAAGTGGCAGCTTACTAAGGCTGACTGGCAGCTTTACTCCTCCTCAATTGTGATGACCAGGTAGGCTCTCTCACAAGCGTTGCCCTTCCTGCTGCAGAACGTTGCATTCCTCGCACTTCCTCTTTACCACGTTGTGTCCCAGTCCCTTGGTGGACTGAGGCGCGGTGCAATGCAATTTGCGCACAGAGACGTGCTCAATGCATTTTTAACTGCCACCCTACACTGGCAAGCTACATTCGTTATAAACAGATGCGTGCAAAGTGTCATCGCATTCTCTGGGATAGCAAAAGAGCTAGATGGGCTTCATTCAGTAGTTATTTTAACTGTTCCACACCTTCCTGTGTCATGTGGGACACCTTCCGACGGCTCTCTGGGACCAAGATCCATCCCCCAATTTCCGGCCTGACAGTAGCTGACATTGTCATCGTGGACCCTATTGCTATCTCAAACACCTTGGTCCGCCATTTTGCAGAAATTTCAAGCTCTTGCCACTATCACTCTGCCTTCCTCCATCGGAAACGACCGGAGGAGGCTCAGGTGATACCCTTCTCTTCTCCAAATCGTGAGTGCTACAACGCCGCCTTTACTATGAGGGAGCTAGATCAAGCTCTCCGTTCATCCCGATCCTCCACTCCAGGGCAGACACCATTCACATTGAGATGTTGCAGCACCTTTATCTTGCGGGCAAACTGTTTCTGCTTAACATGTACAATTGCATCTGGGCAGAGGGCACATTTCCTGGATGCTGGAGTGAAGCCAACATCATACCCGTACCTAAGCATGGCAAGGACAAAAACCTTCCTTCTACCTATTGCCCTATCTCTCTTACCAGCCCTGTTTGCAAGGTTATGGAAAGTATGATTCTTGCCCGGCTTGTGTGGTGGCTTGAGTCTTGCCATTTACTAATGAATGTACAGTGTGGATTTAGAGTGTGGCATTCTGCAGTTGACCATATCATTAATTTGTCCACCCATGGCATGAACGGTTTTGTGTGTGAATCCCAGACTGATTTGGAGGTGGCCTAAGACGCCTGCTGGAGAACTGGTTTCCTCTGTACTCCTTACATGTGGCACCTGCCCTGTTTTCCTCGGGCATTTTTATATTGAAGAGTTTTTAAAGTTGCATGTGGGTTCTGTCTTGTCAGATACCTTCATGCAGGAAAGTGGTGTGCCTCACGGTTCTGTCCTGAGCGTTGTCATCTTTGCTATCGCCATTAATCCTATAATGTCCTGTCTCCTGCTGGTCATCACCAGCTCCCATTTTGTTTTTGATTTTTCCATCTATTGCAGTTCTCCATGGACCTGTCTCACTGAGCAGCATCATCAGAGCTGTCTTGATCATCTTTACTCCTGGAGCATCAACAATGGCTTTTGCTTTTCCCCTGACAAAACTGTCTGTATAAATTTTTGGTGCCGCAAATCTTTTCTCCCACTGTCTCTACATTGTGGGCCTGTTGCCATTCTGTTCGTTGAAACTAAGAAATTTCTGGTCCTCCCATGTGTCTTATCTGGCAGCCCGCTGTACGCGGTACCTCAATGTCCTTCGTGTCCTTTCCCCTGAGGGTCCGGGGGTTAGAATAGGCCCGAGGTATTCCTGCCTGTCGTACGAAGCGTTTTCACTCGTTTCGGCCTGTAGGTGATGGTTCCCTGCAGGATTTGGCTTCCATTCTTCAAAATTTTTCCAAAGAGCGAGCCAGTTGGATAAGGGCGCCTTACAGGGTGCATCGTGTCTATTGAAATCTTTAGCCCTCTTCCTCATTGTCTCATTGCAGTCCTGCCCATTCTCCATCTCTTGGGCGAGGACGTCTTCCTGGGTGCGTTTTCCACCATGCACTCAGCAGTGTCGATTTCTGCGTCAACGATGACCATGGACTTCTTTGCACCTGATATCCAGCACGGTAGCCAGTCCGTTGTGGTGGGGCAGCCATGTACCCTGTTGGTTGTAACCTCCTGACCACGAAGGGATCGCTGTGCTGATGCCTGTGTTGTTAACTCTGCACCTTTGCCAAGGGGTAGATGCCCATCCCCCTTGGGCATCGGGATTCCTGGCAGTGGCCATCCTACCAGGTGGACTTTGCTGCGGCTGGGTGGCGCCTGTGGGGAGGGCCTCTGACCAGAGTGGGTGGCATCAGGGTGGATGACACGCGTTGAAGTGTAGTCCATCATCTCTTGCTGGTGGTGAAAACCAGCAGTCTCTAAGCGATCACAAACTCAATTCATTGCACAGAAGTATGACCTCCAAATTGTTCCCCTCCCTGGCCACACCATTGGGAGAAACGTCAGGCTAAGGATGGTAGTGGGTCTTATTCGCCCTGATGCCTTGCATGTTAGAGAGCTGATTGGGAATCTTTCATGATGATGAAGCCTCAGTTTTTTGTTGGCCGTTTAGATTACAAGTTCAATCTTGATCAAAACAGCATCCTCCGCCCAGTCACAGGAGTTACACGCTTGTGACAAGTTGGGGGATGTTTCTGTAACCATCACACCTCATAAGAGCTTAAATATGGTCCAGGATATCATATTTCACAGAGACCTTCTTTTGCAGTCTGACGTCAATTTAGAGCAGTGAGGTGTACATTTCGTCAGGCATGTCCACCGGGGTCCAAAGGGTCAGGCTGCCATCGGTGCATTCATCTTGGCCTTTGAGGTTGATACATTGCCTGAGAAGATCAAGGTGAAGGTCTACCAGTGTGGTGTAAAGCCCTATATCCCTCCCCTGGTGCGGTGCTTTAAGTGCTGGAAGTTTGGTGATATGTCTTCCCGCTGTACTTCCAGCATCATATGCCGAGATTGCAGATGCCTATCCCAACCCAATACTCCATGTACCTTGCCTCCTATCTGTATCAACTGGACAGACTGACCTACACTGAGGCTAAGAGAAAATTTCAACGCATGCGTCCTGTGCATATGACATTGTCTTGTGCCACCGCCACAACAGTTCTGGCACCATCGGCTCTGCCTACCCAGGTCACCTCTCAGAGCCGGAAGACTACACCTGTCCCCCCTCCCCAACCATCGAGTACATCTGTCCCTACTTCTAAGCCAGAGAAGTGTAAATCTTCTTCGGCTTCTCTCGTTATGAAGGGGTCCTTTGGGTCACTCCCTTCCCAGGTTTCTTCCAGTGCGAAATACGACACCCACCAGTGGCTGAAGAGGCCAAAAGCAGCTGGTCGTAGGGCTTCACGCTCATCTTCAGTCCCGGAGACTGAGCCAGTGAAGTCCTCCCAGCCAGGGAACCCAAGAAGCAGCCACACAAATCCAAAAAGAAACCCCCTCAGACCAAGGAAATTGCTGTGGCACTCACACCACTGCTACCTACGAGCTCTGCGGCCGAGGATGGGATGGAGATTTTGGCGTCTACTGAGGACCTAGATTTTGCCAGACCCCCGGACACAATGGATATAGACTGCTCAGGCTATAAAGAGGTGGCAGTAGGTGACTTGAGGCGTAAAGTGCCTCATTGAATGTTCCATGCCCTGCCAGTCTCACGATGTCATCCTCCAGTGGAATTGTGGCGGTTTTTTCCACCGCCTGGCTGAGCTAGCACAATTGTTTCTGCAGCAGAAAGCGATATCCCTCACTCTTGAGGGTGCCCGAGGTGCAAGGCAGTCCCTTGATGGTCGCCGGAAGTCACAGAAACAATTAAGGAGTGTCTGTGAGCACTACAGCGACATAAGCAGCACCCTTCCCTGGAGCACCTCATAGCCTTTAAATGGTTCTGTGCTTGTGTTTGGTACCTTATCAAACAACGGAAGGAGGAGTGTTGGGAGAGAGAAGTGTCCACCATTGGGTGCCGCATGTCACCTTCCCAAGTCTGGGTAAAGATCAAACGTCTTTTCGGGTACCAGGCCTGAACAGCTGTCCCCGGTGTTACCATAAATGGCGAGTTCTGTACCAACGCAAATGCGATTGTCGAGCACTTTGCTTGAGCCTCTGCGTCGGAGTATTAACCCCCAGCCTTTCACAAGCTCAAACGGCGGCTGGAAAGGAACGTCCTTTCATTCACTACATGCTGCAGTAAATCCTGTAATGCCCCATTTACAGAGTGGGAGCTCCTCAGTGCCCTTGCACACTGCCCCAACACAGCTCCTGGGCCTGATCACATCCACAGCCTGATGATTAAACATCTCTCATCTGACTACAAGGGACATCTTCTCATCATCTTCAACTGTCTCTGGTGCGATGGCGTCTTTCCATCGCAGTGGCAGAAGAGCACCATCATTCCGGTGCTCAAACCTGGTATAAACCTGCTTGCCCGGGAAAGGCAAAGGTCCCGAGTTAAAGTCTCTGCCCGGCACACAGTTTTAATCTGCCAGGAAGTTTCATATCAGCACTCACTCCACTGCAGAGTGAAAATATCATTCTAGATTTGATTTTTCTCACAGAAAGGCAAAGAGCAACGGAGACCAGATGGACTAATTGTTGGATGCCAGTTAATCTCAATAATGAATTTCAGCAATTGTTGCATTGTTTTCATGCCTATAAAGCTTTCAAACAAGCCATTGCTGTCTACCAACACTTTTTTTTATCCATGTGAGCAGGTGATTGGCTGAACACACATATCATATATATTATAGTCTTTAAAAAATCACTGAATTAGTCAAATGAAAGGAAAGAAATTTTCACACTTAAAATTAACTTGCTACCTAGATTGAGTTGTACTTAAATATGCTAATTTGATACCCTTGCATCTGAGGCAGTGAGACATATAGTGGATGAACATACTTAAAATGATCCTTTTCCATCACAGCAATAAGTATTTTGATTTCAGATGCGCATGTCAGTTAGCAGAAGACCCATTAAAATTTTTATATTGTTAGAAAGCTTACAATCTAGGAGATATTGCAAGACCAAAATCAGGTTTCCAGGATGTTGAAGAAATGTGATATAAGCATTTTTCCACATCCTCTGTTTTTCAGAAATCGAAAATTGACATACAATACTATTGTGTAAAAAATTTATTTGTAACTTTACTGCTTCAGCAACTGGATACCTATTAACTATATGCCATACTACTGAAAAAATTCCAAATCACAAGCTTCATAAACACCTGAGTTGTGGGCGTTTACGTAGATAAGTACCATTTTGCATTTACATTCTTGTAGACCTCAGTTATCAGAATATTTTATATAGAATTTTAAATGTAGTGATAAAGTCATAGTCTGAGGCCAAAAAGATTTTGCAGAAGTTCCTGTGATATAAGTGCAAGAAAATATGCAAAGTTTTGTGAAAATCTGGGATAGAGGGCTACAAATCGTTGAATTATTATGTGTTTTGACATGGAATGATCCAAAAGTCATATTATCGAAATAGGATGTGATCTTTCCGTCTGCATATGCCTTTGTACTCTGCGAGACGCCTTACTGTTTGTGACAGAGGGTACACCATGTGTGATTAAGATTTTGTCCCACATGGGTCCATTTGGAAAATGTGTGGGAAGAGCAGCTGTCAATAATTATTTCTGTAAAAGTTTGAGTGTGTCTCTTTTTGATGTTATTAAACATCGCCAGGGAAACTAAAACACAGGTATTTTTGATAAGTATAAGATGTCTTGGCACAGAAATAAAAATGTGTAGTTAATTTGGACATTGTTAGTTGTTGAGTGTATGTGGGAGAAAGGAACAAGTTCAGGACTTCTCTAGGAATGTGCCTTCTTGGAATTTTAATAGCAGGACACTTTGTAACATTACTGAAGTTGAAATCTCTCTGGTGCATACAAAGATTAAAATGAACCCATGCTCCATAGTGACATGTTTGATTCAGAAATTGTCATTACCATCTGTCTATTTACTAAATTTAATAATAATTTTATCAGTTATGTACCTGATTCACAATAAATAAACAATGTCCAAAGTTGGAGTTGATGTAAAAAGTCAGGGCTGTACATTGAGATTAAATATGGTGGAATTTATAGGAGGAGGATCAGAGATGTGTTGATCATGATTTTTTTTTCCTCCGTAGCCCCTTGTCCCTCCAACATGCAAATGATAGTCTGGTGGTTTCAGTAAGAACATAATTTTATTTTATCCTCTGTACTTTCTGAACTGCATTGTGCTCCAGTATAGCATAGTTCTCCCTGAGGATTAAGTGTTGCTGGGGAAAATAAAACTGGTATTTTTGACAAGCATAAGATATTTTTACTCAGAAATAAAAATACATAGTTAATTTGTACATTTTTCCTTGTTGAGTGTCTCAATGTATGCATTTTATCATTTTAAAGAAGCATTATGGGTAAATAGCAATTTTAGAAAGTTCAGTTAATCAGTCAAGTATGCATAATAACTAGATGGTATTGCACTGCTGTGAAAGATTCTGAGAAAGTTGTCGAAAATAGATGTACAAGTGATTGTATATGAGAGAACAAATTGCAATTTTTTATGCATATTGGGGGGGGGGGGGGGGGGACGAGGAGGAGGAGGAGGAGGAGGGAGGAGCAGCCACTGATAGTGTAATTGGAATAGTGTATGAACTAGTTCCTATCTGCTTTGAAAGTGGATAACCCATTACTCTGTCATGTCAGATGCTAATTGTACCTGTTAGTAAAAGAATGTCAATGCTCGAACAATTGAGATAATACAGTTCCGGCTGAAGACCTTCTAAAGATAAAAGTATTGAAGTTAAATACTCTGAAAATCTGAAACATACATTTTGTAGGCTGCACTAAATCAGTTAAATAGTTGGGGAGGGAAAGGGCCCCTGGAGGAGTTTGAGTTCAATTAACTGTCTTGTGGTCGAAGAAAAACACACTTCTGTTCTGTACAAGAAAGATGCATCTCCATTTGTTGTGTGTCTTAATACCAAGAGATAGAGCTAGCTGTCCTGGTATTACGTTGCAAGAAACAGGACACTTCTTGAGTTACTTCTTTGTTGCATCAAATGACTGATCCATGGTTTATGTTTAGTGGAACACTTCAGCAAAGTTATCAACAATGGAGTGTTTTTCAGTTGTCTTGTTTTAACTTCAAATAAATCTACTGTTCAAAAAGTGGTGGGCGGTTTGGAAGGACGATTTACTTAGTTGTGACAGTCAGGTCAAATACCTCACGGCTGTTATCATCAATGCTGCCGAACGTTCCATTCCTCGTACCACCTCTTCTTCACATCGCGTTTCCGTCCCCTGGTGGAATGAGGCTTGTAGAGATGCTATCCGTGCTCGACGACATGCTTTACGCACCTTTCGCCGCCATCCTACGTTGGCAAATTGTATTGGATACAAACGACTCCTAGCGCAATGCTGTAGAGTCATCAAAGACAGCAAAAAGCTTGTTGGGCCTCTTTCACCGGCTCCTTTAACAGTTTTACTCTTTCGTCTGGGGTGGCCTGCGCCGGCTGTCGGGCATTAAGGTCCATTCCTCGGTACCTGGCCTAACTTCAGGTAATGAGGTACTTGTTGATCCTGTGGATGTCTCCAACGCCTTCGGCCGCTTTTTCGCGGAGGTTTCAAGCTCCGCCTATAACCACCCTGCCTTCCTTCCCAGGAAACAGGCAGAAGAGGCTTGGCGACCTTCCTTCCACTTGCTGAATCTGGAAAATTATAATGCCCTCTTTACTATGTGGGAACTCGAACGTGCATTTGCACTGTCCCGGTCCTCTGCTCCGGGGCCAGATGCCCTTCACGTTCAGATGCTGACACACCGTTCTCCGGCAGGCAAAAGCTTTCTTCTTTGTACCTACAGTCGCGTCTGGACCAAAGGTCAAGTCCCCATGTGTTGGCGTGACACCGTCGTTGTTCCTATACCCAAACCTGGGAACGATAGACACCTACCTTCTAGTTACCGCCTCATTTCTCTTACAAGCTGTGTCTGTAAGGTGATGGAGTGCATGGTTAACGCTCAGTTAGTTTGGATTCTTTAATCTCGACAGCTACTTACCAATATTCAATGCGGCTTTCATCGTCGCCGCTCCGCTGTTGACCACCTTGTGACCTTGTCGACATTCATCATGACCAACTTTTTGCGAAAGCGCCAAACGGTAGCCGTGTTCTTCGATTTGGAGAAGGCTTATGATACCTGTTGGGGAAGAGATATCCTCTGCACTATGCACAGGTGGGGTCTATGCGGTCGCCTGCCCTTTTTTATTGATTCCTTTTTACCAGATCGAAAGTTTAGGGTATGTGTGGGTTCTGTATTGTCTGACGTCTTCCTCCAGGAGAACGGAGTGCCTCAGGGCTCCCTCTTGAGCATAGCTCTTTTTGCCATAGCGATCAATCCAATTATGGATTGCATTCCACCTAATGTCTCAGGCTCTGTTTTTGTCGATGACTTCGCGATCTACTGGAGTGCCCAGAGAACATGCCTCTTACGCTGACTCAACTCCATCCACCATCGGGGGTTACATCTTGCGACCGGAGCATTCTACACTAGTCCCGTCGAGAGTCTTTATGCTGAAGCTGCCGAATTACCATTGACCTACCGGCGCGGCGTACTGCTTTGTCGGTACGCCTGCCGGCTGTTGTCAATGCCCAACCACCCATCTTATCAGTCTTTCTTTGCCGATTCTCTCGACCGTCAGTATGGGTTGTAAGTGTCTGCCCTGCTGCCCCCTGGAGTCCGCTTTCGTCGCCTGCTTCGACAATTGGATTTTGCCCTCACTACCAACTTCAGAGTGGGTGAGAGCCCGACACCACCTTGGCTCCAGGCTCCGGTTCATATTCATCTCGATCTCAGCTCGCTCTCGAAGGAGGGTACTTCGGCTGCAGTGTATTGCTCACAGTTTGTTGAACTTCGTGCGTGACTTGCCAGTCACACCTTTATTTTCACTGATGGCTCCAAAACTGACGATGGTGTCGGCTGTGCCTTTGGTCGAGGAGCCGGTATTTAAAGGTGACGGCCCCGACGACAGTGTTCCAGCTTTACGGCCGAGCTTTTTGCTCTCCATCAGGCCGTTCAGTATGCCCGCCGCCACTGCCATGCATCATATGTACTCTGCTCTGATTCACTCAGTGCTCTTCAGAGCCTTGGAGCTCCATATCCGGTCCATCCCTTGGTGCAACGGATCCAGCAGTCCCTCCATTCTTTTGCTGATGATGGCTCTCCTGTCAGCTTTCTGTGGGTTTCCGGCCATGTAGGAGTGCCTGGGAATGAGGCTGCTGTTGCTGCAGCCAAGGCTGCAGTCCTCCTGCCTCAGCCAGCCTCCCATTGTGTCCCGTCATCTGACATTAGTGGGGTTGTATGTAAGAAGTTTGTGTCATTGTGGTGGGATACTTGGTCATCACTTCAAGGAAACAAGCTCCGGGCCGTGAAACTGTTCCCAACTGCTTGGACAACCTCCTCCCGACCATCTCGGCGAGAGGTGGTCTTTCTGGCCAGGTTGCTGATTGGGCTTTGCCGGTTTAGCCACCGCTACCTGCTCTCCGGTGCCCCAGCCCTGCAGTGCCCTTGTGGTCATGCATTGACGGTGCGCCATGTTTTATTGTCGTGTCCCCGTTTTAGTCAATCTCGTGTTATCCTGTAAAGTAGATGGCAGAGACAGGACATTTTAGCTGATGACGCTCGAGCTGCTGCTCGTGTTCTTCGTTTTATCACTTTGACTGGCTTGTCCAAAGACATTTAACTCTTTCACTTATTTTATCTGCATCTTTGTAAGAACTTTCTGGTGTCCTTCCCCCCCCCACCCCCCTACCCCCCACCCGCCCTTGAGTTTTACTAGATTCTATGTGCTGTTACAATTGTGGCTGGGTGCTAATGACCTCAGTAGTTGAGCGCCCTTAAACCCCAAACAGGAAGCGGGAAGAAAAAAAAATCTCCCTGGTGGGAATGTACCATCCTCAGCCGGCTTTCTATTGGCCATTTGGCCATACCAGGAAGACTCCATAATGTCACCCCCATGAACCATGGACCTTGCCATTGGTGGGGAGGCTTGCGTGCCTCAGCAATACAGATGGCCGTACCGTAGGTGCAACCACAACGGAGAGGTATCTGTTGAGAGGCCAGACAAACGTGTGGTTCCTGAAGAGGGCCAGCAGCCTTTTCAGTAGTTGCAGGGGCAACAGTCTGGATGATTAACTGATCTGGCCTTGTAACACTAACCAAAACGGCCTTGCTGTGCTGGTACTGCGAACGGCTGAAAGCAAGGGGAAACTACAGCCGTAATTTTTCCCGAGGACATGCAGCTTTACTGTATGATTAAATGATGATGGCATCCTCTTGGGTAAAATATTCCGCAGGTAAAATAGTCCCCCATTCGGATCTCCGGGCGGGGACTACTCAAGAGGATGTCGTTATCAGGAGAAAGAAAACTGGAGTCATGTGGATCGGAGCGTGGAATGCCAGATCCCTTAATCGGGCAGGTAGGTTAAAAAATTTAAAAAGGGAAATGGATAGGTTAAAGTTAGATATAGTGGGAATTAGAGAAGTTCGGTGGCAGGAGGAACAAGACTTTTGGTCAGGTGAATACAGGGTTATAAATACAAAATCAAATAGGGGTAATGCAGGAATAGGTTTAATAATGAATAAAAATATAGGAGTGCGGGTAAGCTAATACAAACAGCATAGTGAACGCATTATTGTGGCCAAGATAGACATGAAGCCCATGCCTACTACAGTAGTACAGGTTAATATGCCAACTAGCTCTGCAGATGATGAAGAAATTGATGAAATGTATGATGAGATAAAAGAAATTATTCAGGTAGTGAAGGGAGACGAAAATTTAATAGTCATGGGTGACTGGAATTCGTCAGTAGCAAAAGGGAGAGAAGGAAACATAGTAGGTGAATATGGATTGGGGGGGAAGAAATGAAAGAGGAAGCCGTCTGGTAGAATTTTGCACAGAGCATAACTTAATCATAGCTAATACTTGGTTCAAGAATCATAAAAGAATGTTGTATACATGGAAGAATCCTGGAGATACTAAAAGGTATCAGACAGATTATATAATGGTAAGACAGAGATTTAGGAATCAGGTTTTAAATTGTAAGAAATTTCCAGGGGCAGATATGGACTCTCACCACAATCTATTGGTTATGAACTGTAGATTAAAACTGAAGAAACTACGAGAAGGTGCTAATTTAAGGAGATGGGACCTGTATAAACTGAAAGAACCAGAGGTTGTGTAGAGTGTTTCAGGGAGAGCATAAGGGAACAACTGACAGGAATGGAGGAAAGAAATACAGTAGAAGAAGAATGGGTAGCTCGTAGGGAAAAGTAGTGAAAGCAGCAGAAGATAAAGTAGGTAAAAAGATGAGGGCTAGTAGAAATCCTTGGGTAACAGAAGAAATATTGAATTTAATTGATGAAAGGAGAAAATATAAAAATGCAGTAAATGAAGCAGGCAAAAAGGAATACAAACGTCTCAAAAATGAGATCGACAGGAAGTGCAAAATGGCTAAGCAGGAAGCAGGGATGGCTAGAGGACAAATGTAAGGATGTAGAGGCTTATCTCACTAGGGGTAAGATAGATACTGCCTACAGGAAAATTAAAGAGAGCCACTTGAATGAATATCAAGAGCTCAGATGGAAACCCAGTTCTAAGCAAAGAAGGGAAGGCAGAAAGGTGGAAGGAGTATATAGAAGGTTTATACAAGGGCGATGTACTGGAAATGGAAGAGGATGCAGATGAAGATGAAATGGGAGATACGATACTGCGGGAAGAGTTTGACAGAGCACTGAAAGACCTGAGTCGGAACAAGGCCCCGGGAGTAGACAACATTCCATTAGAACTACTGATGGCCTTGGGAGAGCCAGTCACAACAAAAACTCTACCATCTGGTGAGCAGGACGTATGAGAAAGGCGAAATACCCTTAGACTTCAAGAAGAATATAATAATTCCAATCCCAAAGAAAGCAGGTGCTGACAGATGTGAAAATTACCGAACTATCAGTTTAATAAGTCACACCTGCAAAATACTAACGCGAATTCTTTACAGACGAATGGAAAAACTGGTAGAAGTGGACCTTGGAGAAGATCAGTTTGGATTCCGCAGAAATGTTGCAACACGTGAGGCAATACTAACCTTACGACTTATCTTAGAAGCTAGATTAAGGAAGGGCAAACCTACGTTTCTAGCATTTGTAGACTTAGAGAAAGCTTTTGACAATGTTGACTGGAATACTCTTTTTCAAATTCTAAAGGTGGCAGGGGTAAAATACAGGGAGCGGAAGGCTATTTATAATTTGTACAGAAACCAGATGGCAGTAATAAGAGTCGAGGGGCAGGAAAGGGAAGCAGTGGTTGGGAAAGGAGTGAGACAGGGTTGTAGCCTCTCCCCGATGTTATTCAATCTGTATATTGAGCAAGCAGTAAAGGAAACAAAGGAAAAATTTGGAGTAGGTATTAAAATTCATGGAGACGAAGTAAAAACTTTGAGTTTCGCCGATGACATTGTAATTCTGTCGGAGACGGCAAAGGACTTGGAAGAGCAGTTGAACAGAATGGACAGTGTCTTGAAAGGAGGATATAAGATGAACATTAACAAAAGCAAAACGAGGATAATGGAATGTAGTCAAATTAAATCGGGTGATGCTGAGGGAATTAAAGTAGTAAAGGAGTTTTGCTGTCTCATTTCGTAATCTAAGTGTTTGGGGAGCAAAATAATTGATGATGGTCGAAGTAGAGAGGATATAAAATGTAGACTGGCAATGGCAAGGAAAGCGTTTCTGAAGAAGAGAAATTTGTTAACATCGAGTATAGATTTAAATCTCAGGAAGTCTTTTCTGAAAGTATTTGTATGGAGTGTAGCCATGTATGGAAGTGAAACATGGACGATAACTAGTTTGGACAAGAAGAGAATAGAAGCTTTTGAAATGTGGTGCTACAGAAGAATGCTGAAGCTTAGATGGGTAGATCACATAACTAATGAGGAGGTATTGAATAGGATTGGGGAGAAGAGGAGTTTGTGGCACAACTTGACAAGAAGAAGGGATCGGTTGGTAGGACATGTTCTGAGGCATCAAGGGATCAACAATTTAATGTTGGAGGGCAGTGTGGAGGGTAAGAATCATAGAGGGTCACCAAGAGATTAATACACTAAGCAGATTCAGAAGGATGTAGGTTGCAGTAAGTACTGGGAGATGAAGAAACTTGCACAGGATAGAGTAGCATGGAGAGCTGCATCAAACCAGTCTGAGGACTGAAGACCGCAACAACAACAATGTGACCTCTCCCCTTTGTAGTTGCAGGGCTCCCTTCACAGTGATCCATATTTTACTGAACAGCCCCCGCTTTTTGGCACTTTGCACTATTTATGCCCTCCTATCTTTGTTGTTGCAGATGTTAGCAGATGACCCTTGCATGGGTACGTCCAGCCTCAGTTTTCTTCATAAAAGTGGTTTGTCCTCCAAGATTTAAGTATTTGATTTTCCTTTCAAAATTTGAGTCATTTGGTTAGTGTTGTCATTGGTTTTGGAAGTCTTAAGGCCTTGACTCCACACTGGCCAGACTACAGGGTGTCCCAGAGGAATGGTTAATATTCGGGGATATGACAAGAATAATCAGTTGAAGAAAAAGCTCTAAAATGCGTATCTTAAGAGCTATGAGCACTTACTCATGTTCACTACTGTAGAACACCTCTTCTAGTGAAAAAGTGCTCATTGTTCTTAAGGAATGCATTTTAGAGCCCACGTTTAGTAGATGTTTTGGTTTCAAATGATTGTCCTTACCATGTTATTGAATATTCCTGCTGGTCGCCTTGTATGTGATCATTCCATTTTATATAAAACACCTGGCTGTAACAAGATTTAGGAATATGAGTTGACACATTCCATATGTGGCTATTTGATATTATTCTCGTATGACTCTACGTCTCTGCCGTAATGATATGCACGATTTAACATCTCGCTTCATTTATAACAAGTTGCAATCTTCTTTGTGCCACTTGAAATCTTACCTGTACACTGGGGTACACACAGACAATGCACAATAAGATCCAGACATTGCAGAAGGGCAATATGAACATTGACAAATGTAATTCAGCTTGTAAACCTGAAATTAATGCTGTGTTTCATTTAGAACATTTATATAAATAATAAATTATTATGATTATAGAATTATTTTATGAAATCCATTTCATAAAAGAAATCTTCTTTTAGATTTTTGGGTGAAAGTACTGTTATAATATGTAAGAACTGTTAAGTAACATAATCAAAAAGTAAGTTTTCTTATACCTTAGAATTTTGGTTTTGAGTAGTCCTTTTAACTTACTGAAAACATGGAAAGCTCTAGCTACATCCTTTTTGCAGCAAAACGTTCAATTTCAAATTCTCTAGTTCCCGAAAGAGGAGCACATAGTCTAATTACATTTATGTCTTTGTAACTGAAATTGCAGTAATACAACTTTGTTTTGTTACAGGCTTACTTCATTGGTGTGGTATGGAGTTGCTACAAGTACCTAACCCTTCGCCTAGCTGCTACACAGCGCACTATTCATTACATAGATCCTGATAGTCAATCACTGTTGCCAGACCTACCAGACTATGAGACAGCCATGTGTGATCCTCGATTTGCAGTTAAGAAGTTCCCTACCCCACCACCCTCATACAGTGCTGCAGTAGAAGTCCCCATGTCAATGTGTACTGAACCTGCTCCTGTTCCAGTACCTCCACCAGTCACAACCCCCTACAATCCCTCTGTTGTGCCTCCTCCAGCCCCAGTGGCGACTCTGCCAGTTGAACCGCCGACCACCACCCCACCCACTCAGTCACCACAGAGTGCTCCATCACAACCTGCGGCCACTGCTACTACCGCAGAGCAATCTCGGCCCTCTGCCTAGTGAGGCTTCAGGTATATTTGATACCTCACCATCCATCTTTGAGAGGTCACTGATAAGAAAAGTAATTTCTTTAAAGATATTCCATATAACACCAAGAATTCTTCGTACAAGCAGTGAGGTATACAGAAACACTGTTAACAGTTGCAATAAATTGTACAGTGATTGATAGATTTCAGTATTTTAGTTCACATTGTATACCTCCTTGCTGTTAAAGGCTGTAGTTGTGTCACACTCAGGCACAAACACACACACTAATCTGGCACACACATATAGCTTAATAATAATGTTATTTAATTGGATATATTTTGTAGTGTTATTCATCAAATTTATATTTATCAAATGTACTGAATTTTTAGATGGTAGTAAAGTACCTGTGAGTAGGTTCTGATTAGAAGGGTATGAAAAATTCTTTTAAGGTTTGGTGTTAGTTTAGTGTTGGATGGCAGGTCGTATTTAGGCAACGGAGCAGACTACAACAGTACGTTACAACATCGAATGACTGTCTTATCAACATCCATAGCTGTGGTGTTTATACCAGGTTTCTTTTAAACTTGTCAGCATTTGTATGTCTTAAAATATTTTTACTTATTCAATACATACTGAACTGTTGAGTTCTACTGTAAATATTGGAGAGATCTGCAGTGAAACCACTTGATATTATTTATGACTGAAATTTATTGTTATAAACAGAGTCTATTCTTGACACTATATTTGACAGCTTCTCACTTTAAATAACTTAAAAAAGGGCAAGTAAAGAAACTAATTTTGGTGTTAGTGTTCATTGCTTAAATAAAGGACATATAATACATTCATAAAAATAGAAACAAATAAGATTTTAATGTTGGGGCTTAATGAAAACATTAACAAATTTTACAGATATATGTATATACAAATTTAGAGAGAATAGGAAGTTTAAAAATTCTAATGTTCAAAGTTCCTGAACTGTGATGATGATGCAGGTTATAGTTCATAATTTTTGATGATTATTTCTTGTACATTCACTCAGTGTATATTTACGATCAGTGAAGTACACATTTAAACCTGTAATAAATTAAAGAAATTTGAATATTAAATTTGCTTGCTTTTAATTTATACGTATCTTATTTCAATGTGCTTGCTCCAGTGTGTTCCAAACAGTGTATGGAGGGGAAAAGGAAGTGATAGTGTGATATGTGGTCTTTTGTACTGTAAGAACGTTAATGAATGTATTGGAAATACTTTGTAGTTTTTTAAAGGGGGTATTTAATTTTGAGTTTTCTGACGAAGAGCTTTGTTATTACTCCTGAGGAAACATATTTATTTTGCTATGTATATTTTACTATTTTGCAGTATACAAATATACATAACTGCAACCTGTGGTTGTGAAAATGTACTTGACTTCTTAGTAACAAATAATCCTTAGCAAATGGGGAACATCATGGCTAATACCTGGATTAGTGACCACAAAGTTGGTGAAGGGAGTCCGAATACTGTAACATACAAACTCACCAAAAATAAATGCAAGCATTTTTATTTGAAAAGCAGATAAAAATACCCTTGACACCTCCAAGAGGCACTCCATTTATTCTAAACTAACTATGTAAGCATAGACTGATGTGGCTTAGATTAAAAAAATAGTATTGACAGCAATGGAGAGATTAGTACCAAAAAAAAATTACCATAGAGGATCAGTACTGTCTCTTATTACACAGAATAGGTCAGAATGCTGTTGCAGAAGCAACAAAACAAGCATACCAAATTCAAACGAACACGAAGTCCCAAAAAATGGCAAGGTTTTACAGAAGCTCAAAATTTATGGCAGATTTTGAGGTCATTTTAATAGTTTCCACAATGTTTCTCGGTCTCAAAACCTATCAGAAAATCCAGAGAGATTCTGGTCATATGTCAAGTAAATCAGCACCAAGACACAAGTGATAACTTCACTGTGTGATAGCAAAGGTGATGTTACCCATGACAGTGCCACTAAAGTGGAGTTACTTTGTCATCTTCTGTGAAGGATTTTGTGGAAAACCATATTTAGTAAGTGTTCCAGAATTCAGTCTGAGATCAGCTACCAACTTGAGTAACTTATAAGTAGATCTCAGTTTGCAGAGCAACTCAAATCAATAAAAGCAAGTTGGTCAGCCCAGATCATATGCCAGTTAGGTTTCTTTCATGGTAGGCTGATAGAATAGTCCATACTTAACAATTGCCTACAACAAACCACTCGTTGAAGAATCTATACCTACAGACTAGACAGTTTCACAGGTCACACCCGTGCTCAAAAAAAGGAAATAGGAATAATTACCAAATTACATTATGAAATACTTCAAAGAAAATGATCTGTTGATACATAGCCAATATGGATTTAGAAAATATTATTGTGAAACAACTGGATCTTTGTTCATATCAACTTAGAGTGCTGTTGACTGGGGATATCAAGTTGTTTCCGTGGTATCGAGATTTCCAGAGGGCTTTTGATCCCATTCCTCACAGTCTGCTTCTAATCAGTTTGCTTGCTTTTGGTGCATTGTCTTAGTTGTTAGAATTGATTCACGATTTCCTGTCACAAACGTCAGAGTTCATAGCAGTTCATAGAAAGTTGGGGAATTCCAGATATCACTTCTGTTTTACTCCAAGGCAGTGTTATAGGACCTCCTCCGTTCCTTATCAATATAAATAATTTGAATGTCTGTGCAGCCCTCTCAGGTAATGCTGTCATTTATTGTCTAGTAGTTATCAAAAAAGAAACACGGAGGATTGAAAAGAGGGCTCGCCAAAGAAAAAATAGAGAATGGATGGAAGCAAGTGTCAAAGAAATGGAGCTCATGAGAAGCAAAAATGAAATAAGAAAATTTTATAGAGAGGTGAATGCGGCACAGAAGCCTTTTGGTAGTAAAACAAGCTTAATAAAAGATGAGACAAGTATTTTGATAGTCTCCTCAACCATAGAATAACTGCCCCATTTGTGTCTGGTGGGTACTGTTGTCTGGGCCCTCTATACCAGAGAATCCAACAAATATAGAAGAAATGAAAACTGCCATGAAGAAATTGAAAAACAATAAGGCGGCAGGGATAGATGGTATTCCAGCAGAACTGTTTAAGCAAGGAGGTAGACAGCTTGAACGAAGCCTTCTGAAAATGGTCATCAGAATATGGGAAGAGGAGGAAATGCCCCAACAATGGAAAGAGGGTATTGTATGTTTCATATATGAGAAAGGGGATGAGATGGAGTGTGGAAATTGCAGAGGGATCACACTACTTAATTTAGTATATAAAGAGTATTCCTCATACAGAGGAAGAAAGGGCCGTACCAATGCGGATTTCTTCCTGGTAAGTCATCTATAGATCAAATATTCACCTTAAGACAAATCCTGGAAAAAACAAACAAATATTGGGTTTCTCACGCATCACCTCTTTATTTATGCTATCATAAGCTGCTTTGAAATAATAGAGAGCAGTTACATCAAGCCCTAGATGAACTGGGAATCTTGAGAAAGTTGGTAAGACTGGTGAGAATGACAATGAGCGAAACACAAGGTAGTGAAAGAATAGGATGAATGATGTCCAGTACATTGAGTATTAGAAACTGAGTGTGACAAGGGCATGGATGCATTGGCATGTCTTCTCTTTAATGCTGCCCTGGAGAAGGTGATGAGATACGCAAACCTTCTGAATAGGGGAACAATCTTCTATAAATCAGTGCAGATCCTGGCCTTCGCAGATGACATAGATATAATAAGAACCCAAAAAGCAGTGGAAGAGGCATTTACAGCTCTTGAACAGGCTAGTAGGAACACGGGGTTAATTATTAATGAATGAAAAACAAAACATATGGCAGCTGGAAAAGCACATAGAAAAAATATGCCAAATGCAATAACAATGAGCAATTATATGTTTGATTAATTTCATAGGAGGTATCATTTAGATGTGTAACTGTCGAGCCCAGGTACTTGAAATGTTCAAATCTCTCAGATTAATACTAGCCAATAGAGCCTATTTTGCCTTAAGACGACTTATATCCTCAAGGCTCAAGACTCTTACCATGAAATTAACTGTGCAATTCACTTACATATGCTTCTGAAGCCTGGAGATTATCGGCCCAGTGTTTCAATATCTTTAGTTGTTAATTCATCTAAGCACCTTTCTTTCAAATGCATCCAATCTGTGAAAGAGGAAGATGGAGGAGGAGGTACAACCCATCAGAAGGATAGTGAAATCATCTAGACTGAGGTGAGCGGGACATGTGGCTCGCATAAACGATACAGAAGTACCAAAAAGAATATTACAAGCCAGGAGGGCAGAGAGGACATTGGTCAACCAAGAGCCAGATGGGAAGAAGTAGTAACTGAATATCTTAGGGAAAAAGCCTATTGCCATCTTCCTATGTTAAAATATGGCTCAGACACCTTGTCTCAATCTTCTTTCTTGACCCTGCAGCTCATGATGAACCTTGGCCTCTTCTAAAATTTCCTTCATTTTTCTCTCGGTCCTTTGCCAATTCTCTCCAGTTTTTATAGCCCATTTTCCAAACAATACAGATTGTTGTTATTCTGAATGATTAAAGCTTTAATCGCATAAAAATAACAGATAGTTTGAGCGAATATATCATTCAAATAGCATTTTCGATCAATAAAGTCATTGTCTTACAAAATTTGGTCTTATAATCAAAAACTTGCTGTTACTGGCTAAAGGTCCGGTGATTTCACCTATGGAGACTAAGACAAAGCTATACATGTGTGATGGGAGTTTCTGCCAAAATCACTAGAGTCTTTCGATACTTTTTCTGCAAACAGTTTAGCTATTTGATGATGGAAAACAGATTTACAGCTTTTAAGTAACAATGGGAAGGAATTATCTCAAGGCTACATGTGGAAACATTCCGAAAGTTGATGCGTTGTATGATCTCTGTTCTTCGAAATAACCCAGATTTTTGTGCTCTGGCAATAACAAACATGAAAACTGCATTGCATGGGGACTGGGGAGGATGTACTATGACAGAACAGTTACGTCACAGAATTGTCTCAAAACTGAGGGAATCTGGAACTGGTTTGTTTGGTTGGACCACGCCGAAGAGATTTTTGATGACAGCTTGTGAAAGGCTGTGCAATAAAAGGCAATGTGTACCTTTTCACAATCAGAATTATCTTCTGAAAAAATGACCTACCTGGAAAACAGTAGCACTTCTGGCAACAACAGCAGCAATTAACAGTTTTCAAATAGTGTAGTAACACTCTTGGGGAATTATAAGGCATCATTGTTTTTGTTTCCAGCAGCCTTACACACAAGTTTTTCTGTTCCTTCCGATTATTAACTTAAACCACTGGAAAATTGCATCTTTAAATTATGCAGCTTATTCAGTTGAACCTTAACATAACTGTTGTTCTATTGCATACTTCTGGTGAAACATTATGATTTAAAAGGGCGTAAGCAGGACCAGCTTTCATTTGAGTGTAATGCCCTAGTGTTACTACATTTCGTCGTAGGTTCCAAGTAATGTTCAGTTATTTTCTTTGTCAAAATCCTACAGCTTTACAAAGGCTCAATGGCGGTTGTCGGAAGTGGCAAATTGTGGTCTTCAACAACTTATTTAGGAAGAATAGTGTGGTCGGAAATTGTTAAATGGTATCTCAGATTTTTCAGAAGAAGAGCTACATCAGGCATGAAGTAAAGTTTCATTACACCATCTGTGCGATTCATAGTGGAGTCAGTAAGTGAAAATAGATATTAAAATGTAATATGATATAGAATTTAAAGCTCTTACACAACTGTACTACAAGTTCAGAATGAGGGTGCTTTGATAAGAGGTAAAAAAAGCAATAGAAAATGTATGTCGAGAAGTGAGAAGAGTTGTCTAAAAAACATAGTATCCTTTGAGGGATATACACTTGGCCCAGCGATCCTCCAGCTTTTTCATCCCATTCGAAAAGTGGGTCCAGTTAAACTGCAAAATACCTGTTGACTGCACCTTTCACTTCCTCATTGGATGGAAACTGCTCCTAGCAAACCAAAATTTAAAGATAGGGAACAGGAAGAAGTCACATGCGCCTGACTCTGATGAGTAGTGTGGTGAAATTTCATGAACTGGGTTTTGAATCCATTGTTGTTGCTGATGTGTGGAATGGTGAAAGAGCAGCTTTTTGAAACTTATGTTGTCTGAAGGAAAGAAAACCACAGTCGGTGCACAAACAATCCAACAATGAAACATTACAGTCCATTTATGGTTCTGCCTTTTTCCAAGTAATATATGAGGATTGTCACTGTTTCTTTGGGATTTCCAAGGAATGTCACCTTACCAGCTGACAAAATGGTATTTGCTGAGACTGCAAGCGTGAAACTGATGAAAGTGCAGAGAAGGCAATCTCCACAAATTTTTATTTGGCAATCTTGAATTGCCATAATCATGGATTTTGTCAGTGGTTTCCTTTGCTGTGACCTGAGGTGGATGGCTTCGTCTATGGTGCTTGTGCAACTACCTTTCAATTCATTAATCCAAAAGTAAATGGTCTTCAATGATGGTGCAGAGTCCACATGAACTTAATCCAGTTTTGTTTTGACCTGTGCAGCAGTCCAACCCTTTAGATGAAAATGTTTAATAACAGCACAAAACTCTGTTTTCTCCATTTTCAATTGCAGGCCGCACACTGACCAATTCAGATGACTGTCACCAATGAACTGCAAGCGGTACATTGTTGAAATTCTGTATACTATCCTTGGACTAATCAAGCATACCAGCCATGAAGGCAAAACAAGTGTTCCATTATTTCTTGGAAATGTGCCAAGCATACCAAACTGCCCTTGTAAACCTAAGGAGAGAGTAGTATTAAGTGGAAAGTATAGGGGAAAAACCCTTCCACGGAATGAGGATCAATCTTGAGAATATTGCATTAGATGCCCAGCAGGCTACATATTACACTACAAGTGACACCAGGTTCATATAGAGTATAAACATCAGGATAGTCCTAACACACATAAACAGACGCAGTGACCACAGTCTCGTTTGGGTCTCTACCGGCAAATTGAACAATGTTTTACATTTCTTCTCATTCTGTGGAACACCCAAAAACAATTTTTGAGAACTTTATATAAATGTATTTGTACAATATGGTACTACACAACATTTGTAATCCATTTTTCCAAAACATGATTCCCAAAACAAGATATCACTGCGCATGAGCTTTACAACAATAGGAGAGGTGTGCTAGCCAGTGATGTCACATGACTCAAGTGGCATATTTTAGCAGGCTTTAAAAAAAAAAGTGGAAGTGTAGTTCACATAATTTAAGTACTGAAATTGGTAAGGGGAAAAGCTTGTTATAACCATTAAGTGACATAATCGACCATCTTAGGTGATGTCTAATAAATGGTCAAATACCCTATTGAACCTAAATAATGAAAAATATAAAGTCGTCCACATGAGTACTAAAAACATCTGCTCAATTTTGATTACTCGATAAATATCACAATCTCAAGTCTTTCAATTCAACTAAATACCTAGGAATTATTATGAACAACTTAAATTGGAACAATCATCTGGATCATTTTGGGCATTAGGGTAACGGCAGACTTGTTGAGGCTTGCAAGTGTTCTGCCAATAAAACACAATCACCAGACTGCCTATAACAAGGGTGTCCGCCCTCTGCTGGAGTACTGATGTGCAGTGTGGGATCCTTACTGATGGGATTGATGGAGGACATCAAAAAAGTTAAATAGCTCACTTTGTATTATTGTAAAATAGGGCACAGAGTGTCAAGTATATCGTACGAGAATTGAAATAGCAACCATTAAAATCAAGGTGTTCCTTATTGCAGCAGGTTGTTCTTATGACAATTCAATCACCAGGTTTCTCCTCCAAACGCAAGAAAAAAAAAAAAAAAAAATTATTCCTACTTACATAGGGAGGAATGGTCGCCGTACAAAATAGAGAAACTCAAGCATGGCCAGAAATATTTAGTTGTTCATTTTCTCTGCTCGCTGTTTGGAGAAATAGTCTGACAGAAGGTTCATCACTGTTCGACTCTCAAACTACTTTCAGGCACTGAAGTGTGATTTGCAGAGTAGTCATAGATGTAGTTGCCTAAGAATCTTACTTCTACTGTTTATCAGTGGAAGGGAGGAAGACCCAGTGCTTGTGTGCCTCAGAAATTACGGAGGCTCTTCCCTCTCCTGCTTTGAGTTCCCACTGGCATGATGCAGAATTAGAATTTCAAATTGAAAACTGATTCTTGAAATGTGTATTATGTAACTTAGTACTTTGTGTGTAGAAAAGGAATCAGTGGAAGTAGGATGCCTTCAGGCTGTTAAGGAATGTTTTTGTCTGTTATCAGTCTTAGCTTTACAACACACTAAACCACTGTGGTAGTTAATGTGAATGCAGTATTGAATCTAGTGTGCTGCTTGTGAGAAAGAGGCACGGTGTGTATCCCCTACACCCCTCCTCCTTATCCATAAACTAGATAGAAGTTGCATGCTTATGCTCCCAGCACACCAGCAAAAGGGGCAAGTTATATTGTCCATGTAATAATATGGCTTATGTGGGACATTATCAGTAGCTCATTACAGAATAAAACTGGAAATGAGTTTGTAATTAAAGATCTTGTGCAACATTCCTGTGGTCTGTAAAACTGAAGTTGGGTGAGCATAAAATGCAGAATATATACAAGTAATTGTACATACCGTCATGATAAGTGTTAACAGAAAAAGGAATTTTTTGATACTATTTGTGATGTAAAAGTAGTGGCTGTAAAGTGTTATTGCACAAAAAAGATATAAAATAATGTAGTTAAGGACCAACCTCTTGCTACCTGAAAATTGGTACACAACTGTACCAAATGGGAACATTATGAAAGAACGATTGCAAGACATTGATAACTTCCTTAACATCTGATGTGGAATCCGGACAAAGATCAATCCACTGGGCAGGACTATAGCAGACATGACAGAGGAAAAAAAGGAGCTGTTTTTGTTAATGAATGATGTGGCCTGTAATTATGAGAAATTGGCAAACTCTGCAACTCTCTGTAGTAGATGTTATTCTGATCTCTTACAATATATCCATGCATACTGAATGATAGATGTTATTAGATTTCATGAGATCTGGTCGTCTCTCAATGATGACCACACTTTCAGTCAATGACAGGGTGCTCCAAACTTCAACTTACAAGTGGGATGTTAAAAATCTGAAGTTCCACCTAGATCCAGTGTCCTCTGTACCTGCTGCTTGGTTTCACTCACAAAGAGTTTGATTTTTTTGCCCCTCTCGAGTTAACACAGTGGCAATGCAGATGATTAGAAAAGCCATTACATTAATTTATTTTTGGTGCATAAGAAGACAGAGAATATGAATAATTTCATATATGTTTGTAGTACTGTGGCAACTGAAGGGAATGCCAATCTTGAAGTATGGCTTATCTAAAATGAAATAAGGCATGTGGAGCAGAAGATATCTCAGTGCTCTGTGAAATTCTTTTTACAGTAGAGCGTCACCATCTTACGTTCACTACTTCTGCTTCCCTTTCCTCAGAATTGGTTTCAATTTTTTTACTTTGTGTAGCCCTTGTATATATATTCTATCTGTCTTTCAACTTTTCCTAAATTGCTTAGCTTTGATCTCTTGACTCGTATGCAGCTGCTTCTCTTTCCTTAATTTTCCTATAACGGACCACTGTCTTTCCTATAGTCTTGTATTTCTCCTCTAGCCATTCACACTTTACAAATGTTACAAATGTGAAACAGGCAAAAGAGAAGACAGATGTCTAAAACATGAGACTGACAGAAAGTGCAAAACTGGCATTTATTCCTTTCATCAATTAGATTCAGCATCTTGTATTATCCAGTGATTTTGTCTACTTGATCATCTGTTGGCTTCAGTGTCATCTCTTAAAGCTACCCATTCCTCTTCTATTGTTTCAGTCAGTTACTGCTAAATGTTCCCTTTGATACCCTCAGCACCTCTGTTTCTTTTAAATTATTCTGTTTGCATCTTCTTAATTTCCCACCTTTCTGAAATTTCTTCAGTTTTAATTTACAGGTCATAACCAATAAATTATGGCCAGTGTCCACATCAGCCCCTGTAAATGTTTTATACTACATAATCTCTGTTTAGCTCTCTTACTATTGCATAATCTGTTTGTAGGTAAATGTGTAAAAGACACCAGAAGGTTTCACTCTTCTTTCATGATTCATAAACCAAATGTCTGCAGTTATAAAATTGTGCTCAATGCAAAATTCTGCTAGACAACTTTCACTTAAATTACTTTCCTGTAGTTCTAGTTCTGCCATTTCTCCTTTTTTCTACTGTTGATTTCCAATCCTTTATCCAATTAAATTTTGCCTATCTTAAAACACTGAAGGAATGTATGATGAGACAAAAGAAATTACTTAATCTCTTCATCTGCAAAGCTAGAAGACATGTATATATACTTGCATTACTGTGGCGAGTTTTAGCTTAGAAATGCTAGTGAAGCATTATGTAAAACATAGGGTAGGGCTAATAATGTAAAAAAAATAAATAGAGAATACATGCACTATTTGATTTTGTGTTGATAATCTTGTACTCACCTGGGCACAAATCATATTCTTCCTGGCAATAAATGTTACTAACGATTTGATTCATAGCTCTTATTTTTGGAGTAACTATGAATTTTATTCTGAAAGAAAAAAATATATATTTATATATACCAGTCTTTAGCTGCACAATAGGTAAACTTACTCCACTTAACCAGTTTTGACGGATTAATCTGCCAGACTTGTCTCCAGGATACTAGAAAGAATAACAAATTGCAGCTACACCATCAGTCCACATGGCACCATCACCCACTCATAAATTAAATTCTATGCCAGCCTTTGTAAGACCTTTTAAACTTTACATTTACATTTGCACATGATTGGTGATTGAGCTTTGTTATTTAACTTATAACTTGCTTTTCATATGCCCTAATTATACTTTTTGTATGGTTTCATATGTGTTCCTTGTTGCTAGTATACTCTTTAAGTACGATTTTTAATACACTTCTTCTACTGTACATACATGTATGACAATGTTCTAGTGATTGACATTTTCAGAAGTTCATAAAATTTAGGAAAATATCCGATTACTCTGTCAAAAACAGTTAAGAAAATATATCAGTTATGCAGCTGTTGACTGAATTTTATTCTGAGAAAAAAAAGATTTATTAATTCCCAGTATAAAACTAAAATGGATGGGTTCATGTTAGATAACAGGAAAAACAAGTCTGATGTTCTACTGGTTGGAGCATTAACCAAATAGACAGATTAGAAAACTTTAACATATTCCTGAGAAGTCTTTGCTTCAAGATCTGTGTGGAAGACTATTTCACCCTCAGCATATGTTACCCAAGAGGATGGCACCATCGTTAATCCATACAACAGCACAGCATGTTATTTGGAAACATAATGGTTGTAATTTCCTCTTGCTTTTAGTTCTTTGGTGCACTACACAGCAGGGACATGTTGGCTAATGTTGCAAGGCCAGATCAGTCACCCAGATTGTTGCCCCTGTGCAAATACTGCAATGGCTGCTGATTCTCAAAAGGAATCCTCTGTTAGTCTCGCCCCTTCACAGATACATGTCCAATTTGGTTGCAAAAACGGTACAGCTGTCCATATTGTTGGAGTATACAAGCCATGGTTTGGTGGAGATAGCAGGGTGGGCGAGGGAGGTGAGAAGGGATTACATGCGCCACCAGACCTTCTACCTGGTACTCTGAATGTGTCTACGTGTAGACATGTTCTGAACACACAGGGACAGGTACAAAGGTGCATGTGTTAACATGTCCAGAGCAGTTAAAGGGTTAAGGTGTCTATATAACAAATAGAGAATGTAAAATTCTATATGGGAAAAATCAACACTGAAACTTTTGTACATACAGTAGGAGCATAATTGGAAAATATAATGAGAAAATCAAAGGATTGGAGGGTTGGGCAGAATGGACAAGTTGGTTTCAGGAAGGGCTGAGACATTAATGGAAATTTTGTCCCTTAACAACAGCTGTCTATATTAAATTAAGCAAAAAAAAAAAAAAATTTCTTGCTCACAGTGTCACACTGCAAAATGGTAAGTAGCACTTTGCTTGTTCTTTGATGATCATGTGAACAAATGTTTTCCCCATGGACCTGAATAATATGTCTGCTTGTGTCTGTGTATCTGCAGATGGATATGTGTGTGTGTGCGCGAGTGTACACCTGTCCTTTTTTCCCCCTAAGGTAAGTCTTTCCGCTCCCGGGATTGGAATGGCTCCTTACCCTCTTCCTTAAAACCCACATCCTTTCGTCTTTCCCTCTCCTTCCCTCTTTCCTGAAGAAGCAACCGTCGGTTGCGAAAGCTAGAAATTCTGTGTGTGTGTTTTATTTATTGTGCCTGTCTACTGGCACTTTCCCGCTTGGTAAGTCTTGGAGTCTTTGTTTTTAATATATGAATAATATCCATTATTTTCAACTTCCTCATTTATGACTTATGCATTTACAGAGTGATTAAATATTTTGTATGTCTATACAGCATACTGCAGTACTTTGTCAGAGTTGGGAGTACCCTGCAACAGTTCAGAATATGACATCAAAGACAAGCATTGCAGCTGACTGTGAACAAGTTCACACTGAGCCAATTTCACTTGAATAAATCAGTCAATTTCTTGTAAATATGCACGTACTAATGGAACAAAGGCAAATGACTTAAGACCATTTGCTTTTCCCCTCGAAAAAGTGGTATATTATCTCAGACTTGCTCTTGACCTAAACTCATGTGGTCACAGTAAATCTGGCAGCCTGCACAAAGATGCTATACTCTGTACATGGCACATCATGGCACTTTACTGCACCCAGGTGTTTCATTTATGTATTCTGGCTATATATGCTTTCATTTGGCTTTTGAGACCACTCTTAAGACTTGATGAGTGTCAATATAAGTCCTTATTTAGCTATTTGGGGGCCATGAGATTCAGCTGACTAATACTTCTTGTTGACTATAACCAGTTGCTATTTGACTTGTGATGCAAATATGTCGTTTCGTAAATTCTTAGTGAAATATTTTCCAGTTTAATAGTGACACAGGTCTACAGGATGGTGCATGAATAGTTGACCCATTTTTAACATCTAATGAAATTTAAGTAGAGATACAAATTTTATTCAGATTTAATTTGAACATATTTTGTTTCCTGGAAGTGTCTGTAGAGGTTGTGTTGCTGCAATATCGTCAGCCTTTGTCTTGCAGTTTGTGTTTCACCATTGCTGACTATAAATGTTTAGCTGTTCAGCTGTGTGTTTAGGCGGTTTTCCTTTATGCTGAATTGAAAAGGGTCATAGCAATACAGAATTTTGTTCCCTGATGGCACCAAACACATTTGGAATAATCCCTTAAATTCTGTGATTGACAAAAATATTTGAAGGAGGAGGCAGTTTGTTGGAAGGGAAACTACCTCAAGCAGCAATTGTCCATTCTCCGGAAAACATAGCAGTGGCACAGCTCACCATTCAGTGAAGTTCAAACAAGTCATGCCAGCAGGCAGCAAAGGAAATGGGGTATCTTGTCATTCTGTACATGGAATTTTGTAGAGTGATCCCAGGCTCTTCCCTTGCAAAATGACTGTGTTACAGAAACTGACTGAGTAGATCAAACAGAGAAGACAGAAGTATTCATTATCATTAGAAGGAAAAGATGAAGTCATGTTCAACACATTGTTTTCATATGGAGTGTATTTCCACCTCAGTGAAACAATAATAAAGAAAATGTTCCGTTTTGGGGAAGAGAAAACTTGCAAGATGGTCACATATTCATGAAAAAATAGATGGAAACATGGAGAAAAAGCGACAGTCTGAGTAGCTCTGTCATGGTCTAATCAGACAAATGTTTTTCAATGAAACTTTCAATGCTGACCAATTCAGGCCTATCATCTTGCCACCACCTCCTTAGCTGAGTGTTCAGCATGTCTGACTGTCATGCAGCAGGCCATGGTTTGGTTCCCGGCTGCATTGGAGGTTTTCTCCTCTCGGGGACAGGACATCGTGTTGTCATCACCATTTCATCATCATTGACACAAAGTTGCCCAATGTGGCGTCAATTGAAAAGACTTGAAACTCAGCAGCCAAACTTCCTCAGGTAAGGCGCTCCTGGCCATCAATGCCACACCATCATTTCATTTCATTTCTGCCACTAATCTTCCAATGAACACACAGTAGTTTATGCAAGATGGTGCGACACCTCATATGGCTAATGGTTGTATTGGTTTTTCTACAAGAAATGTGCAGCAGTCATGTGATGTCCCTTCATTATTTGCAGCAGCATCATGGTGGATTCTTCTGGCCTCCTTCCAGTCCACATTTAAGCCAATGTAAATTTTTGGGGCATATTTGAAAGATAAAATATTCTCATAAATTACAGAAATGAGTGCCCAGATAGTACAATTGTTCAGCAAGATAAATGAGGATTTGTGGCACAATTAATATGTGTACTTGTAATTTAATGTACTCCATTGTAGCGGACAACTGTTCAAAGACATTTTCATGGATCATACTAGCTGTGTGTAAAATCTGAAAATTTTAGTTCAGAAAGAAAAGTGTTGTGACTATATTAAATGTGTCAACTATTCATGTGCTACCCTGTACAAAAGATTTAGGACCTGACAGCAATATATGTTGAACGGCACGGTACTAGTTTCTTAAGAAACTTCCTCCTTCAGCAGAGGTATGTTTTAACAGCCTAATTCCATCAACAGACAACTTTGAGTTGTCTTCAACAAGGTTTCCTTGCACCATACATGCTCTTGATATGATGACACACTGGATACGCCCCCAGGGGGCTCACTACTCTTTGGTGAGTTCGTCCATGGGCTACCATGGGTCCCCAGCTCTTGCAGCATTTTTTCCCTTCTGTGCTGCATGTCTAGCCTCTTGCTATTCATTTTCCTCCTTTGGGGAATTTGTCTGGGATGTTAAAGGTGAGATTGTTCTTACGTCAGCAACAGACAATGCAGAATATTACCAATGTATTCTCATGATATAGACTTCCTCCATCCCTCCACCCAAACAACACCTGAAACTTCATCCAACCGGAAAGGCTTGAAGAAGTCCATCAAAGGCAAACGATCTTCTCCTTTGGCAACTCAAAGATCCTCGTCGACAATGTCACCATGTGGTACCTTCGCCTGGCCGGCCTCCGACTGCACAAGCGAGCCGATGCTTCTCTTGACCCCATGGAACAGGATCCTCCTGCTTCTGTACCCAGCTGTCACTTGGCAGCCACTGGTTGACACCCCTACATCTCGTCCTCATTATGACTGTCCTTCAATGGAATGTTTGTAGCCTTCGGTCCTACAAAGAGGATTTACAGCTGCTTTTAGCATCGCAGCATCCCTTGTACTCTGGCTTCAGGAAATGAAATTGTTCCCTCACAACTGCATTGAGCTTTCACTTTACTTACCAATTCATTTTGACCTTCCCCTTGAGGTCTGCATCGCATCTCATGGGGGCGTCATGCTGCTCACACAAGATGACATTCATAGTTAACCCCCCTCTCTGACTACCCACCTTAAAGCTGTCGCAGTTTGCCTTTTTCTTCCTCACCTGACTTTATCCTTTTATGCCATTTATGTCTCTCCATCATTTATTGTCACTAGGGCAGCCTTCCTTTAGCTTATTGGACAGCTACCTCCCCCATTTTTGCTACTCGGTGACTTTAATGCACATCGTCCCCTTTGGGAGTCTCCCAAGCCCTGTCAGAGAGGTGCTGCCTTGGCTGACATTATTAACCAACTTAACCTCTTCTACCTTAACACTGGAGCACCCACTTTCCTTTATGGCTCCTCACACAACTATTCTCATTTGGACCTGTCGTCCTGCACTGCCCAGCTTGCCCATCGTCTTGAGTGGTCCATTCTTCCCAATACCTACTCGAGTGACAATTCCCATGTGCTATCCGTTTGCTGACTACTAGTCTATTTGTGTGCATGCCCAAATGGAAGCTTACTAAGGCTGGCTGGCAGATTTACTCCTCCCTGGCAACCTTTGAAGAACAAGATTTCTCCAGTTGTGATGAACAGGTGGAATATCTCACAAATGTTATTCTTTCTTCTACAGAAAATTCCATTCCTTGCACTTCCTCTTTGCCACATCGCGTCCCAGTCCCTTGGTTGACTGAGGCATGCCGCAATGCAGTTCACACATGGAGACATGCTCTCCAAGTCTTCAACTGTTATCCTATGATGGGGAATGGATCTTGGTCCCAAAGAGCCACTAGAGGTCGGCCCACAGGACAGAGAAATGCAGTCTGCCAATTTCCAGCCTGACAGCAATAGGATCCATAATAACATCATCTGCTACTATCTCCAACACCTTGGGCCACCAATTTGCAGAAGTTTTGAACTCTTCCCACTATCACTCTGCCTTTCTTCATCAGAAATGAGCAGAAGAGGCTTGGGCGATAGCCTTCTCTTCTGTGAATTGTGAGTGCTACAGTGCCACCTTTAGTATGAGGCAGCTAGATCATGCTCTCAGTTCATCTCGATCCTCTGCCCCAAGGCCATATGCTATCCACATTGAGGTGTTGCAGCACCTTTCTCTTGCGGTCAGGCACTTTCTGCTTAACACATATAATTGCATCTCGGCAGAGTGCACATTTACTGGATGCTGGCATGAAGTCCCAGTCATACCCATACCTAAGCCTGGTAAGGACAAAAATGGACAAAAACCTAGCTCCTGCCCCATCTCTCTTACCAGCTGCATTTGCAAGGTGATGGAATGTATGATTCATGCCTGGCTGGTATGGTGGCTCGAGTCTCGCCCTTTACTGACGAATACACAGTGTGGATTTCGAGCATGGCATTCTGCAGTTGACCATCTTGTTACTTTGTCATGAATGGCTTACTGTAGAAAATCCAAACTGTGGCCATGTTTTTCGATTTGGTGAAGGCCTATGACACCTGCTGGAGAACTAGTTTCCTCTGTACTCTTTACACATGGGGCTTCTGTGGCTGCCTGCTCTGTTTTCTTTGTGCATTTTTAAAAGAATGCATTTTCAAGGTGCATGTGGCTTCTGCATTGTCAGATACCTTTATCCAGAAAAATAGTGTGCCTCAGGGTTCTGTCCTGAGTTCCATCCTCTTTGCTATTGCCATTAACCATATAATGGCCTGTCTCTCCCTGGGCATTTCCGGCTCCCTTTTTGTTTTAAATTTTGCCATCTATTGCAGTTATCCATGGGCCTGTCTCACTAAATAAATGTTGTGTGACTAGGACCTCTTGTCGAGTAGACCATTTGCTGGGTGCAAGTCTTCAGCGACATGTGCATCGTTGGGGATGAAATGATGATGAGTAGGACAACAAAACACCCAGTCCCTGAGCAGAGAAAATGTCCGACCCACCCAGGATTTGAACCTGGGCCCTTAGACAGTAGCTGAGTGTTCAGCATGATGGCTTTTCAATCCTCACTGAGCGGCATCTTCAGCGATGTCTTGATCATCTTTACTCCTAGAGCATAGACAATGGCTTCCTCTTTTCCACTGACAAAACCGTTTGTATTGATTTCTGGCTATGCAAGTGGTTTTTTCTACCATCTTTACATCTTGGGCCTGTTGCCCTTCCATTTCTGGCAGTCCACTGTACATGGTGTCCTACATGTCCTCAATGGTACTTCCTGAGGTGCCAATTGAACCAACCTCCTCCATTTGTACTGGTCCCTTGTCCGTTCAAAACTCACGTATGGGCGCTTTGTTTTTGCAGCTGCACACCCTTCCCTCTTACGCCGTTTGCCAAATAATCCAATACTCTGAGCATATTTAACTCCATATTTAGGCACCAAAATGACACTGAAATCACTGCTATCTTAGGAGGACCAATAACTATGACAAGTGTGTTAAATGAACATTCTTGCCGTTCTTCAATTCTATGTTTCATATTAGTTTGATGTCCTTGAAGTGTTAAGATAATAATTTGTAAACTGATAATACATGAAACATTTATCAAACCCATATATTTTGTCTAATATTCCCTTGCAGGATATTTATACTTTTAGTGACACACAAACTCATCTTCAAAAGCATTTTTTTCTTGTCCTGGAATATACTCGGAGTATACACCACCTCCACTAAAACATTCAGCATTGCGTTCTGTTAAACAATGTAATATTTAACACCTACTCAAAGTGTTTTCTACCTGTATTTTGTTGAAGACACCACATGTAATTTATAATGTTCAATTGGAGGACTCTAGAGATACCGGTACCTATAATTATGTAATGGAAACTATAACTGGAAGGAATAATTCCTTGTTACTGTTGTTGTGATCTTCAGTCCAATTACTGGTCTGATGCAGCTCTCTATATTAGTTTATCCTGCATAAGCATCTTCTTCTCTATATAACTACTGCAACCTATATCCTATTGGACCTGCTTACTATAGTGAAATCCTGGTCTCACCCTGCAGTAACTACCCCACCCCTACCCTCCTCCCTCATACCTACATACAGAAATCAGCTAGAATTTCTTTTGCCAAATTTATCAATGGTTTCATGTTTGTGGGTAGCTTATATATGAGTTCATGCATGCAAACCAGCAACAGACTGTAAGTGTTCAGTTAAATGTGTTCTGTATTATTGCTAAGCTATCAGAAAGTGCTAGTTTACCAACAGGGGCACATTTAACTAGCTTTTGTATCAAAGTTGACAGTGTAATACCTGTGTAATACAGTTGAGTGCTGTGACAGGATAGTTACATGTACTCCTGTTGCTAGGCACCATGTTCTTGATAGCTGTGACAAGGTAGCTGATCCATCCATAAATCACCCACATTCCATGTGTGACTGGCTGCATTTTTATGGGTTATTCATTCAAAGTGGTCCATCGCTAAGCCTGTTTCTGCAGGTTAGACATTTACTAATTTATGGCATCTTAGAACCCTTGGCTCTGTTATTGTTGTGGTCTTCAATCTGAAGACAGACTAGTGTGGAGAACTGAATCAAATCAGTTGCATGCAAGCCTCTTCATCTCTGCATAACTACTGCAAGCTATATCCATTGAAACCTGCTTACTGTACACAAGCCTTGTTCTCTTCCTACAATTTTTAACTCCCCCTTGTTGCTTCCCTCCATCACCAAATTGAGAATTCCTCAATGCCTCAGTATATACCTTATAAACTGATTCCTTTCATTTATTCAAGTAATGTTTCATCCAGGGCTGCACTGGACAACTTCTGAAGTGTGATTCAGCACCTCCTCATCAGTTATCTGATCTACCCACCCAAATTTCAGCTTCTATTCTCTTCTTGTGCAACTGCTTATCATCCAAATTTCACTTCTGTAAAAGGCTACTATTCAGGGACTTACTAATAATTAAATATTCAGTGCCTCTTTTCAAGGAACACATTTCTTGCTATGCCTGCTCTTCATTTTACACTGTATCTACTTCAACAATCATCAGTTATTTTTCTTATGTAGCAAAACTCATTAGACACTAAAAGTAGTATATTTCTTGATCTGACCCCTCAGTAATGAGTGGAATGTAGTCAAATTAAATCACACAATGCTTTTTCCTTACTTTTATTGATACTCTGGCCACTGTTCTTCAAAATCCTGTGCTGTCTGATAGAATTACAATGCTGTCAGCAAGCCTTAAAGTTTTTATTTCTTATCCTTGAACTATAATTTCCTTTCCAGTTTCTTCTTCATGTGGGACAGGCTTCAAAACTGGCTCACTACCTTGGGAACTGCAGGTAGGAATATCAACAGTATAGGAAAAGATAGATTGTGTGTTTCTATTGACAAAGGCTGTGGCCGAAAAAGGAGCGCACGCGCGCGCCCACGCGTGTGCGCGCGCCCACGCGTGTGCGCGCGCCCACGCGTGTGCGCGCGCGCGCGCGCGTGCGCGCGCGCGCGCGCGTGCGCGCGCCCACGCGTGTGCGCGCGCGCGCGCGCGCGCACACACACACACACACACACACACACACACACACACACACACACACACACCTCATGCATACACAACTGCCAACTCCAGCATTCTGGACAGAGATACTGGAGTTGGCAGATTTGTATGTCTTTTAATCATGCCTGCCTGCAAATTGTCGTTTCTTCTTTACAGTAAGTAGGAAGTAGATGAGAAGGTAGTGATGTAAACAATGTAGGAAAAGATAGATCACTCCCTTTCATCTCATTTGATTCTTATAACTGCCATATGGTGTCTTCACAAGTTGCTGATGGGTCTTATGTGCTGTCTGGCCAGAGGAAACTTTCCAGTTCCTGACATTTTCTCCAGTGTTGAACTTGACAACTTTGGAGGTGCTCCCTAGAGATGCCAACTGAGTCTGAGTCTTGCTGAGTTTTTCTATGTTGCCAGGAGCACTTCTGAAGTTGCCCAGTGCAGCCCTGGATGAAACATCAGGAAATGAAGATTTCTTTGACAGATGTCATGCAGACTCCAAGACTCATCAGCAGCTATGACATCTGGTTGTGAAAGCCTTCGCTGTAAAGTCCATACCAACTGTAGACAACATTTTGCTCCATGTATTTTATATGTGCTACTTTTGGGATTTCAAACAGATTTCAACAATGTTGACTTCAGTACACTTTCTCTAAATGTACAAACTCAATAAACATAGGTTTGCCTTGTGTGGCTATGCGGCCTTTCCCAGCATAATAACTGATAAAAATATTTTTCTTGGGTCAGACCTACAAAAAATATTATGGGTTTACCTTTCTTGAATCTGTCTTACAAGATAAGTCATATGGTGTTTTTTTTTTTTTTTTTTTTTTTTTTTTTAATTTGGTCGTCAGTCTGCTGACTGGTTTGATGCGGCCCGCCACGAATTCCTTTCCTGTGCTAACCTCTTCATCTCAGAGTAGCACTTGCAACCTACGTCCTCAATTATTTGCTTGACGTATTCCAATCTCTGTCTTCCTCTGCAGTTTTTGCCCTCTACAGCTCCCTCCAGTACCATGGAAGTCATTCCCTCATGTCTTAGCAGATGTCCTATCATCCTGTCCCTTCTCCTTATCAGTGTTTTCCACATATTCCTTTCCTCTCCGATTCTGCGTAGAACCTCCTCATTCCTTACCTTATCAGTCCACCTAATTATCAACATTCGTCTGTAGCACCACATCTCAAATGCTTCGATTCTCTTCTGTTCCGGTATTCCAACAGTCCATGTTTCACTACCATACAATGCTGTACTCCAGATGTACATCCTCAGAAATTTCTTCCTCAAATTAAGGCCGGTATTTGATATTAGTAGACTTCTCTTGGCCAGAAATGCCTTTTTTGCCATAGCGAGTCTGCTTTTGATGTCTTCCTTGCTCTGTCCGTCATTGGTTATTTTACTGCCTAGGTAGCAGAATTCCTTAACATCAGGATTGATGGTCACGAAGTCAATGAAGTTAAGTTTCTCACTGTTCTCATTTCTACTACTACTCATTACCTTCGTCTTTCTCCTATTTACTCTCAAACCATACTGTGTACTTATTAGACTGTTCATTCCGTTCAGCAGAGCATTTAATTCTTCTCCACTTTCACTCAGGATAGCAATGTCATCAACGAATCGTATCATTGATATCCTTTCACGTTGTATTTTAATTCCACTCCTGAACCTTTCTTTTATTTCCATCATTGTTTCCTCGATGTACAGATTGAAGACAGCCTTGTCTTACTCCCTTCTTAATACGAGCACTTCGTTCTTGATCGTCCACTCTTGTTATTCCCTCTTGGTTGTTGTACATATTGTATATGACCCATCTCTCCCTACAGCTTACCCCTACTTTATTCAGAATCTTGAACAGCTTGCACCGTTTTATATTGTCGAACGCTTTTTCCAGGTCGACAAATCTGATGAACGTGTCTTGATTTTTCTTCAGCCTTGCTTCCATTATTAGCCGTAACGTCAGAATTGCCTCTCACGTGCCTTTACTTTTCCTAAAGCCAAACTGATGGTCACCTAGTGCATTCTCAATTTTCTTTTCCATTCTTCTGTATATTATTCTTGTAAGCAGCTTTGATGCATGAGCTGTTAAGCTGATTGTGCGATAATTCTCGCACTTGTCAGCTCTTGCAGTCTTCGGAATTGTGTGGATGATGCTTTTCCGAAAGTCAGATGGTATGTCGCCAGACTCATATATTCTACACACCAACGTGAATAGTCGTTTTGTTGCCACTTCCCCTAATTATTTTAGAAATTCTGATGGAATGTTATCTATCCCTTCTGCCTTATTTGACCGTAAGTCCTCCAAAGCTCTTTTAAATTCCGATTCTAATACTGGATCCCCTATCTCTTCTAAATCGACTCCTGTCTCTTTTTCTATCACATCAGACAAATCTTCACCCTCATAGAGGCTTTCAATGTATTTTTTCCACCTACCTGCTCTCTCCTCTGCATTTAACAGTGGAATTCCCATTGCACTCTTAATGTTACCACCGTTGCTTTTAATGTCACCAAAGGTTGTTTTGACTTTCCTGTATGTTAAGTCTATCCTTCCGACAATCATATCTTTTTCGATGTCTTCACATTTTTCCTGCAGCCATTTCGTCTTAGCTTCCCTGCACTTCCTATTTATTTCATTCCTCAGCGACTTGTATTTCTGTATTCCTGATTTTCCCGAAACATGTTTGTACTTCCTCCTTTCATCAATCAACTGAAGTATTTCTTCTGTTACCCATGGTTTCTTCGCAGCTACCTTCTTTGTACCTATGTTTTCCTTCCTAACTTCTGTGATGGCCCTTTTTAGAGACGTCCATTCCTCTTCAACTGTGTTGCCTACTGCGCTATTCCTTATTGCTGTATCTATAGCGTTAGAGAACTTCAAACGTACCTCGTCATTCCTTAGAACTTCCGTATCCCACTTATTAGCGTATTGATTCTTCCTGACTAATGTCTTGAACTTCAGCCTACTCTTCATCACTACTATATTGTGATCTGAGTCTATATCTGCTCCTGGGTACGCCTTACAATGCAGTATCTGATTTCGGAATCTCTTTCTGACCATGATGTAATCTAATTGAAATCTTCCCGTATCTCCCGGCCTTTTCCAAGTATACCTCCTCCTCTTGTGATTCTTGAACAGGGTATTCGCTATTACTAGCTGAAACTTGTTACAGAACTCAATTAGTCTTTCTCCTCTTTCATTCCTTGTCCCAAGCCCATATTGTCCTGTAACATTTTCTTCTACTCCTTCCCCTACAACTGCATTCCAGTCGCCCATGACTATTAGATTTTCGTCCCCCTTTACATAGTGCATTACCCTTTCAATATCCTCATACACTTTCTCTATCTGTTCATCTTCAGCTTGCGACGTCGGCATGTATACCTGAACTATCGTTGTCGGTGTTGATCTGCTGTCGATTCTGATTAGAACAACGCGGTCACTGAACTGTTCACAGTAACACACCCTCTGCCCTACCTTCCTATTCATAACGAATCCTACACCTGTTATACCATTTTCTGCTGCTGTTGATATTACCCGATACTCATCTGACCAGAAATCCTTGTCTTCTTTCCACTTCACTTCACTGACCCCTACTATATCTAGATTGAGCCTTTGCATTTCCCTTTTCAGATTTTCTAGTTTCCCTACCACGTTCAAGCTTCTGACATTCCACGCCCCGACTCGTAAAACATTATCCTTTCGTTGATTATTCAATCTTTTTCTCATGGTAACCTCCCCCTTGGCAGTCCCCTCCCGGAGATCCGAATGGAGGACTATTCCGGAATCTTTTGCCAATGGAGAGATCATCATGACACTTCTTCAACTACAGGCCACATGTCCTGTGGATACACGTTACGTGTCTTTAATGCAGTGGTTTCCATTGCCTTCCGCATCCTCATGTCGTTGATCATTGCAGATTCTTCCGCCTTTAGGGGCAATTTCCCACCCCTAGGACAAGAGAGTGCCCTGAACCTCTATCCGCTCCTCCGCCCTCTTTGACAAAGCTGTTGGCAGAATGAGGCTGACTTCTTATGCCGGAAGTCCTCGGCCGCCAATGCTGAGTATTTATCAAAACTTAGGCAGCGGCGGGGATCGAACCCTGGACCGAAGACATTTTGATTATGAATCAAAGACGCTACCCCTAGACCACGGGTCCATCATATGGTCTATGTTGCCTTATGTATTACTACATTTCTCTAGGACCAAATGGATCTTCTCTCAGGATGACTTCTACATCTTTTGGTTACCTGGTATATAATTCATGTCAGCATTCAGTAACCATGGCTTATTAAACCAATAGTTCGGTATTGTTCACTCCCTTCAGCCCCTGCCTCTTTTGGAATTAATATTATTATACTCTCCTTGAACTCTGGGAGTGCTTTCCACTGTCTCATGTATCTTGTGTACCAGTTGGAACAGTTTTGTTATAGTAGGTTCTCCCAAAGATCTTCATAGTTCTAATGGAATGTTTACTTCAGATCATTGTTAAGATACTGAAACCTTGTAGCTCAAACTGTCAATTCTGAGTTATATATCTCCACACATTAGGATATGTGTCCCACATAAGATAAAAAAAGACATATTTCAACACAGATGTAATTAATTCTTCCATTGCCAAGTATCAAAACCTTGTATCTTATCACATTCAAGTCATAAGGTATGAAACATCATATCTTAGAAGAATGAAAGAAGCATAGCAAATTTACATGTAGAAACATTGTTGTGCAAGAGTAATATTTATTTAGAGGTTTTTATAACATTCATTGTATACTTTAAGAGTGTTGTAGTGTAATGATTAATATGCAGTTAAGTTATTAATTGGTGAAGCAATAAGTTAAACCTGTGCAGAAGAGTAAACAGATTACCCAAAAATGGTAAGTACACAAGCAGTAACAATCAAGTGAACAGCTATTATGAAAAAATTCTCCAACAGAAGTAAGGTTAGCTTAGAACTGAATTGTATTGTATGATTCATTATCCAGTTTATTGCATGTTATTAAACCAAAGCTTAACTTTGATTTTATGGATACTTCTCTGTGTATGCTCTATGACCGTAATAATTGCACGTTGGCCAGGAAGTGTGTAGTACATAAGTTTTACACCAAAACAATCGTGGCAAACGTATCTGCTCCAGTGACGAATCCCTCAACAATTACACCAATAACCTGACCAGTGCTTTCCTCTCCCGCAACTATCCTGCACACCTTGTCCACAAACAGATCTCCCGAGCAATACATTCCTCCCCGTCCAACAACAATATTCCTACCCTCAGACCACACAGAAGCATCCACCTTGTCACCTAATATTATCGTGGCCTCGAATACATCAATAAATTACTCCACCAGGGATATGACTTTCTCAAGTCAACCCCTGAAATGAGAGCATCCCTTGACAAAATTCTCCCCACACCACCCAGAGTTGCCTTTCGTCGTCCCCCTAACCTCCGTAACATCCTTGTTAAACCCTACAATATTCCCAGACTACCTTCTCTACCCAGCGGTTCCTACCCCTGTAACCGACCCCGCTGCAAAACCTGCCCCATACATCCCCCCACAACCACCTACTCCAGCCCCGCTACTGGTAAAACATACACAATTCAAGGCACGGCAACATGTGAAACTACACATGTCATTTATCAGCTGACATGCCTGCACTGCACAGCCTTTTACATTGGTATGACAACAACTAAACTGGCTGAGCGCATGAACGGACACAGACGAACTGTCCGCCTAGGAGATGTCCAATACCCAGTAGCGGAGCATGCCCTCCAGCATAATTCTAGGGACCTAGGAACCTGCTACACTGTATGTGCCATTTGGCTTCTCCCACCCAACACCAGTCTCTCTGAACTGCGGAGATGGGAACTTGCACTCCAGCACATCCTTTCATCCCGCCATCCCCCTGGACTGAACCTACGTTAAACAACCTCACTCCCATTTACTTTTCAGTCTTCTCCTCTTTCCCTTTCCTCTTTAGCCATTCATGCATCTTTTCATCCTACATCTTTATACTGTACACCTCTTTACTTCTGTATGCATCCTCTTTGGTTTGAAGCTGGCACAGTACCTACAGTAGAATATCTTTGGCTTCCCTCTGACAACCATGCCTCCATCCTTGCTACCCTCTCTGTTTTCCTTTCCCTGTTGCTTCATAACGTGGGTTGTGGGTAAGTAAATCCACTTTCCCTTCTTCCCTTTCTTTCCCCTCTCTCCTCCCTGATGAAGGAACATTTATTCCGAAAGCTAGAAACTTCAATTTTTGGTTGTTTTTTGTGTTTCTATCGGCTGTACTGAGCTGAGGTAAGTACTGGCCAGCCCCTCTATCTCTTTGTTAGTAATTGTTTCACATCTTTATATGAGATTTTCCATTAATTAGATAGATAAAAAAAAAACACACACACACACACACACACACACACACACACACACACACACACACAACTTGTAGGCACATGACCACCATCTCTGACTGGCTGCTGAAGCCAGACCTTTGCCTTTAGCAGAGACTGTTGTCATGTTTCTGCAAGTTGCATTTGCATGGGTGTATGTGTGTGTGGTGTAGTCTGTTTCCAGTGAAGGCTTTGTTGTCCAAAACCTCACTTTCTGGCAGTCTTTTTGTTGTCTTTTTTTGCGCAACTCAACAACAGCTATGTATGGTGAGTAGCAACTATCCTATTCATAATATTGTTATTTTCCACTCATATATTTACAGTTACAATATTGAAAAAGTCAGATTTTTCTAATGATGGCTTATAAGTGGCTGATATTCTGATATGTACATTAAAGCTGTACCATACACACAATACCAGCTACATTTTGAAATGAATTATCAGTAGATTCAGTTACAAACTTATCTTGTAAATGTTGGCTCTGTATGACTCACATTCATCCCCATTCTTAGAACAAAGTGCTACAGTTACTAAGAATCAGCATTTATGATGTAGTTTTGCTATGCAGGGTGGTCAGAAACAGTCTAAAAAGCTTGTAAGGCTTTTGTAGGGTAGGTTGTGCTTAGAAATAATAATTAAGAAAAATGCTGTACCATTTCCGAGTTAATTAGCACTGAAGTTGGCCAATCAGGCCATAGTGTTTGCAAATTCAGTGGCCACCAGATACAATTAATGTGAAGCCACCTCTGTTATACTTTTCAAGGGGCTTTAACAAATTGTGTAAAATGCAGAAAAATATAAAATGAGGGAAGTAATTTTTAAACAGTAAAAGTTACGTAAAGGATCCCCCATTCATTTTCACACTTTATTATGTATCATAAACATTTGACTTTGATTATGATGTATGAAATTATGTTTTTGGAATGCCTGCAACTATAATTCATTACGCAAATATTTGAAACATTGGACAAGGTACATATTAATTTATTCTTGTTCTCTAGTGCAATTATTTACATAAATACTAGTGTGGTGGTTTTGCGTCTCTTGCACTGTGTGTTACCAAGTACTGTGCCTCCTCAATTACATAGAAAATCATGCACATGGGCTTACTATCACATATATTGCTTGTTTGTGAAACATCACAAAAAAATAATTATGTAAATATTTGCATTTGTGAACGAGAATAAATTTTTGAAATGTGTCTTGCTAAACATGAAAAAATTCTTAACAGGTGCTGCGTTTAAACCAAAATCAGCTAAATGAGCAAAGGTGTCAATTAGCACTACAAATGGCCAATGAAACACATTAAATAAGGTTTGAATAATGCAAAGGTGTGAAGATGATGATCACAGCAATCACGAAACTGCACATGTGCAGTAGAGACAATTTGAAAATGGTTGTGGTTGGTCATGACACCATTATTTGAAGAAACTACTTAGTCCAATCAGCCACCATGCTGAGTAGCACTTGGCAACCAAAGGAGATACAGCTCAAATTGTGCGACTTCACATGTGTGTCACTTCATATCTGAAGAGCACCCTGGTGTCTAGAAACTTAACAACATAATGTTTGTAAACACTACTTGATGGCCAGCGCCATGCCTGTGTCATTTTATGTATATTATGTCAGTTCGTTTCTCAATGAACATTTTTTCATAAAGCATAAATCATGTGAACAATTATAAATACTTTTAACTGATGTAAACTGCGAAAAAACATTAGTTCCGGGAATGTAAAACTGGGATTATGCTACAGTGTCAGTTGTTCTCACACTGTAGATCGTAGCTCATGACATGGATTTATCGTCACAGTCTAATAAATACAAAGCCAGTCATGACACACACACTGGTGTGGAAGTTGTTACTGTTTGACAGCTGGTGCAATACTAGTGCTCCAAGCTGTGAGAAAGCAGACTGTCACAAGGGTTGAAGGATAATGTATTTTTAATTGTTTTAGTGATTAAGTAATGTAATGGTTATTACCTTCCGTCCGGAATGCGGTTGCACCCAGCAACTCTTTGATTGCTGCAATCTATAATTTACAAGACAATATGTTATCCTTTCTAAATATTAATATGCAGATCCAGATTTCAGCTAGAAGCCAGACATTCTCATTGCATTATTATTTTCACTCAATACATGTAAGTCCCTGTTGATTGGGCTTCACCCGCAGGATGACTGATTGCTGCAGTCTATAATTTACAAAACTAAATGGTTAAAAAAAGTTATGTTTTTGCATTCCCATGCATCACTAAATTACCAAGAGACATGAATTACAGTGAAATAAATCTAAAAACAGCTGAATTTCACTGATTCAGTGACATAAGCTACAAGTTCTTCAGCATTTATTCACAAATTATAATTTATTTCTTCATGATTTCAAGAGAATGTAAATACATATTTCAGGTACAAGGTTATCTTTCTTCTTATTATGACAGGCACTTCCTTGGCACGTAAAAAAAAAGTGCAGTCTAAGAATGGGTGATGCAGTAGACTTCATTCAACTTTCTGATACACAAATACTTTTTAAGATTGTAATTGCATTTGCTTAAAATGCAATTATGTTGAAGATTCGTACCGTCTGCTGTTCTGATGTAGCAACCACTATGGAACTGGTCTCTTTCATGCTGCGAAACAGCTTTATTGCTTTTTGACATTTCATTATGAGGGCTGTAAGGTCTTCCCTTCATCTACACATCCAGTGGCTTATTAGGTATGTTGAATAATGAAGGCATTACATTCCTTACTGGGTTCCTACGTTCCACATACACTGATTTGGCTGTAAGTGTAGCAAATAAAACTTCGTGTTGTTGGGTAGATACATGATGTCTTTCTGTTAAAGGCCAGGTCCTTAGGAAAATAAAAGAATTAAAAATGTGGTGCAAATTATTAGTTATTGTTGATTTTTGTGGCAGTACATACGCTCTGTATTGTAAAAGCTATGTTACAATAAAATATAAATGACAACATTCACACTCATCCAGTAACCTACACAGAATTTTCACTTGGCTTCTTGGTATGCCACTATCACAGTGGGTAACAGCACAGTCTAACATATCAGTCGTGACACACTGCCTGATTTCTATCATCCAGGGATGTGTTTCAACATGACTCAAACAGCTCAAACATTTTACATCAGAGTTCAGGAAGTCTCGGGTTCTGTTCAATTTGTTGACTGGCCTGTGATATGATGACTTGTCAGTACCATCACAACCAACTCTCTTAGGATTTTTGACGCACTATGTGCTTCACAGTGATTTTTATTATTAAATTCCAGACTGAATTATCTCCTATGGTGCAGGTCATAGTAAAAATGACAACTAATAAATAAACAAAGGTTTGTAGTCATGATTCTGTCCAATTCTCAAGCTATCTATTGGTGTCTGATTAACTCTTCAATGAATTGCAGTGGCAAGGGCTGTTTGACATAGTACAATGTTACATAGCTTTGTGGTACAATAAACATGATTTTTTAGAATAAAGCTTGCAACTATTTCAGCCACATGATCCTGATTTGATTAACTTGGTAAATACCTCCTGCTTAGGAAGAGTATTCCATTAATTACCACTGTAAGAAAATGTGTAAAGAGATACACATGTTGTTGTTGTGGTATTCAGTCCTGAGACAGATTAGCATGGAGAGCTGCATAAAACCAATCTTGTGCAAGTTCCTTCACCTCCCAGTAACTACTGCAACCTACATCCTTCTGAATCTGCTTAGTGTATTCATCTCGTGGTCTCCCTCTATGATTTTTACCCTTCACACTGCCCTCCAATGCTAAATTTGTGATCTCCTGATGCCTCAGGACATGTCCTACCAACCGATCCCTTCTTCTAGTCAAGTTGTGCCACAAACTTCTCTTCTCCCCAATCCTATTCAATACCTCCTCATTAGTTATGTGATCTACCCACCTTATATTCAGCATTCTTCTGTAGCACCACATTTCAAAAGCTTCTATTCTCTTCTTGTCCAAACTATTTATTGTTCATGTTTCACTTCCACTCCATACAAATACTTTCAGATACGACTTCCTGACACTTACATCTATACTCGATGTTAACAAATTTCTCTTCTTGAGAAACGCTTTCCTTGCCATTACCAGTCTACATTTTATATCCTCTCTACTTCAACCATCGTCTGGCTATTTGGGGAGAAAAATAACTAACTCCTTTACTACTTTAATTCCCTCAGCATCACCCGACTTAATTAGATTAGGAAATGAGACACTTAGACTACATTCCATTATCCTCATTTTGCTTTTGTTGATGTCCATCTTATACCCTCATTTCAAGACACTGTCCATTCCGTTCAACTGCTCTTCCAAGTCCTTTGCTGTCTCTGACAGAATTACAATGTCATCGGTGAACCTCAAAGTTTTTATTTCTTCTCCATGGATTTTAATACCTACTCCAAATTTTTCTTTTGTTTCCTTTACTGCTTGATCAATATACAGATTGAATAACATCGTGGAGAGGCTACAACCCTGTCTCACTCCATTACCAACCACTGCTTCCCTTTCATTTCCCCTCGACTCTTATAACTGCCATCTGGTTTCTGTACAAATTGTAAACAGCCTTTTGCTCCCAGTATTTTACTGCTGCCACCTTTAGAATTTGAAAGAGAGTATTCCAGTCAACATTGTCAAAAGCTTTCTCTGATAAGTCTACAAATGCTAGAAACGTAGGTTTGCCTTTCCCTAATCTACCTTCTAAGATACGTCGCAGGGTCAGTATTGCCTCCCGTGTTTCAACATTTGTACGGAATCCAATCTGATCTTCCCCGAGGTCGGCTTCTACTAGTTTTTCCATTCGTCTGTAAAGAATTAGCGTTAGTTTAATAAGCCACAGCTGCAAAATACTGATAGTTCGGTAATTTTCACAGTTGTCAACACCTGCTTTCTTTGGGATTGGAATTATTATATTCTTCTTGAAGTCTGAGGGTATTTCGCTTGTCTCGTACATCTTGCTCACCAGATGGTAGAGTTTTGTCAGGACTGGCTCTCCCAAGGCCGTCAGTAGTTCTAATGGAATGTTGTCTACTCCCAGGGCCGTTTCGACTGAGGTCTTTCGGTGCTCTGTCAGGCTCTTCACGCAGTATCGTATCTCTCATTTCATCTTCATCTTCATCTACATCCTCTTCCATTTCCATAATATTGTCGTCAAGTACATCGCCCTTGTATAGACCCTCTATATACTCCTTCCACCTTTCTGCTTTCCCCTCTTTGCTTAGAACCGGGTTTCCATCTGAGCTCTTGATGTTCATACAAGTGGTTCTCTTATCTCCAAAGGTCTCTTTAATTTTCCTGTAGGCAGTATCTATCTTACCCCTAGTGAGATAAGCCTCTACATCCTTACATTTGTCCTCTAGCCATCCCTGCTTAGCCATTTTGCACTTCCTGTCGATCTCATTTTTGAGACGTTTGTATTCCTTTTTGCCTGCTTCATTTACTGCATTTTTATATTATCTCCTTTCATCAATTAAATTCAATATGTCTTCTGTTACCCAAGGATTTCTACTGGCCCTTGTCTTTTTACCTACTTGATTCTCTGTTGCCCTCACTACTTCATCCCTCAGAGCTACCAATTCTTCTTCTACTGTATTTCTTTCCCCCATTCCTGTTAATTGCTTCCTTGTGCTCTCCTTGGGACCTGGATAAACTGACTAAACCGAAGGTTGTACAGAGTTTCATCTCCTTAAATTCCCACATTTTTGCAATTTCTTCAGTTTTAATCTACAGTTCATAACCAATAGATTGTGGTCAGGGTCCACATCTGCCCCTGGAAATGTCCTACAATTTAAAACCTGGTTCCTAAATCTCTGTCCTACCATTATATAATCCATCTGATACCCTTTAGTATCTGCAGGATTCTTCCATGTGTACAACCTTCTTTTATGATTCTTGAACCAAGTGTTAGCTATAATTAAGTTATGCTCTGTGCAAAATTCTACCAGACGGCTTCCTCTTTCATTTCTTAGCCCCAATCCTTATTCACCTAATATGTTTCCTTCTCTCCCTTTTTCTACTGTCGAATTCCAGTCACCCATGACTATCAAATTTTCGTCTCCCTTCACTACCTGAATAATTTCTTTTATCTCATCATACATTTCTTCAATTTCTTTGTCATCTGCAGAGCTAGTTGGCATATAAACCTGTACTTCATGTCTATCTTGGCCACAATAATGCGTTCACTATGCTGTTTGTAGTAGCTTACCCGCACTCGTATTTTTTTTATTCATTATTAAACCTACTCCTGCATTACCCCTATTTGATTTTGTATTTATAACCCTGTATTCACCTGACCATAAGTCTGGTTCCTCCTGCCACCGAACTTCACTAATTCCCACTATATCTAACTTTAACCTATCCATTTCCCTTTTTAAATTTTCTAACCTACCTGCCCGATTAAGGGATCTGACATTCTATCCTCCGATCCGTAGAATGCCAGTTATCTTTATCTTGATAACGACGTCCTCCTGAGTAGTCCCCGCCTGGATATCCGAATGGGGGACTATTTTACCTCCGGAATATTTTACGCAAGAGAACGCCATCATCATTTAACCATACAGTAAAGCTGCATGCCCTCGGGAAAAATTATGGCTGTAGTTTCCCCTTGCTTTCACCCGTTTGCAGTACCACAACAGCAAGGCCATTTTGGTTAATGTTACAAGGCCAGATCAGTCAATCATCCAGACTGTTGCCCTTGAAATTACTGAAAAGCCTGCTGCCCCTCTTCAGGAACCACACGTTTGTCTGGGCTCTCAACAGATACCCCTCCGTTGTGGTTGAACCTACGGTACGGCTATCTGTATCGTTGAGGCACGCAAGCCTCCCCACCAATGGTAAGGTCCATGGTTCATGGGGGGGGGGGGGGAGGGGGGGGAGATACATATACCAATTCAAAATCATTGATAATTGAGAAATTAAGTAAACAGATTTGTAGTCTGCTACACAGGAACACATAAATGTAACCATGTTATAAAACACAGAGGTAATTCAGTTTTAGTGCTCTGTTGTAAATGGGATATAGGAGTATGTGTTTATCCAGATTGTAGTTGTTTTATCACTCTTTGTAGATGAATATTCATCATTGCAACCAACTTAATTTGAACAGTGTTGGAAGCCATTGGCTGAGCAGTCAGTCAGATTTAGCACGTGAGCAAACTGTCGAGTGCAAGCAATATAGTTTCTTGTTGTGGAGTTCCCACCGACTCTCCCCCCCTCCCCTCTCCCTCCCTCCCACAGTGTTGAACACTGTGAGGGGAGATGCATAAAGTGCGGTGGTGATGAGAAAACATGGACACAGCTATCATGCCCACAAGGTGCTTTGTCTGCTGCAGAGTTGGCACTGGCATGCAGTGTTTGCCACATGATGTACATGTGCAAGTCGTGAACATGTGCTGGAGTGCAGTGAGGGTGGCTGAAGCATAAGTGCATGGTGGTGTTGGAGAGGTCACCAGGGCTGGATGGCGTCATTGAGGGTGTGTGATCCAGGAGTGTCAGTATCCTCACCATCACGGTTCCCCACCTATCAGTGGAAAAGTGGGAGGTGAGAGTGGTGGTATTGACATTGTGCAGTACCTTATCTGTTTTCTTCAAGTGACAGATGACAGAGCTGTCTGCAGTCTGGCAGTCTGGATGCTGTGCTGCCCACTGATGAGGGAGTTATTGTTAATCAACTTGATGTTAAGATCTTCAGGAAGAAAACTGTAGACATCAATGTACAACTGGAACATCGGGGGTATGTCACCAATAGTGGGTGGGAGTAGTTTCTAGCTGAGTTCACGCCAGTTTGAGATGACTTACACAAACTATCACAGGTTTCCAATGTAACAAAATTTCAAACTGTGGTCACCTGTCGAAGTACCTTATGGGGACCTGAGTGTGGAGATTGCAAGGATGGTTGGACTGTGGCATTGCATAATATATGAAACTTGCAGTGCTTTAGAAGTTTATGGAGGAATACTTTACACAGTGTGAGGAAGAGTAGGGAGGTATGCGGAACTGGACAGTGTGACATTTCACTCACAAAACCAAAATGGGCAGATCATTATGCATAGTCAATGATTGTTGGAACACAATGTCTGCAGGCAGGGAGAGTATTTCACCATAACAATTTTCACTGAGCAAAGCTCTGTGATTGCATTTGTGGGCTGTACAGTGGACAGCACAATAAGCATGCCACCCCTGAATTTCAACATGTAGGCCGCACCTGACTATATGCATTCCAACCTAGAAGAGTTGTGCTGCAGGTCCTCAAAAACCTCTGCACCACAGGCGTTTGGCTATACACAATGGGTACCACAATAGACTACTGTAGAACACTGCTCTTTATGGGAGTCTGTCATACAACAAATATTAGATAACACATTATTAGAGATGAGACAGTCCTTAATGCTTGTAAACTAAAGTTCATTACAATTAGTGACACTCATTAAATGACCTGATGAGTTGTTCTTTGTGATCTGAATTTGAGCCCACTGATAACCAAACAAAGCTTGCGTGTCTGAACTTGGCATAAAAAGACGTAAAATATCACTCTCAATCAAAGTTTTCACCAGTATCAGTTTACAAGATCAAATGACTGAACCTGGAAATAAATGACAATACATTTAGCACTTCACTGGGAACCTCATAAAGCTTATATTGTCCCTGAGAAGTACCAACAAAAAGTATGTAATGAAGTGCAATGCACAAATGTGAACTGCCATAAAGTAAAGTTGTGGTGATAGATGGGGAGTAGAACCCAGTACTGATATGAATTGTTAACTAATCACAGTCAGATGTCAGATATTAAATATGTTCACCAATAGCATAATATTGGAACCTGAAATGACAATACAAATGATTTTTCCATCGCAGGGTAAATCACAGTAGTAAATCGCAGAAATGTTCATCAACAACATCTCTTTGTCTTCCTGAATGTGGTGATTAAACTGTCTCAAAATGATCGTACTTCAAATGATGCAACTTGACTTACTCAACAGCACACACTCCATGCAGGGCATAGGTGTTTTGAACTGCCTCCACTGCTTTCACCCTTTCTTCAAATACAAACAGAACACAATTTCACAAATGTTAGACTTCTCTCTGTTTTAGACTCCATGTACTAATGCATAAACAGCACTCCTCATAATGTCAAAAATGAGAAATATTCAAGTTATCATGACACAAGCCATACTACAAACTCGAACAAAATAAGACTGTAGTTAAATACACTTATAATACTATGTTTCAGCATGCTCTGTGGTGATTCCATGTGGCATGTTGCTATATCATATACAACATTACATAATGTTATACTTGCTAATTTATGTGCAGAAAAGTCTGCTGGGGATCATAGACTCTATGCCCAATGCATTTCAATCACTTGGGCAGACAATTGTCTGTATGAAGCAGCTGCTAGTTGATGGTGCTGAAACTGATCTGACCATGACAGACACCCATGAGCCCTTTCACAGACATGTTTCCACAATTTTTTTTCATTATTGACTGGTTAGAAGGTCAGAGACAGTTCCATTCATTTTCTGTCAGGCTGATGCACTTAGCCTACAGATCAAGTATGGTTTAAAAAAGAAAGAAAAGGGATGGGTTTGATAGCACGGCTTTGTGTTTACGCTGCATAACATTGACTACTAGACCACCTAGAGGTTATTTACAACAGCAGCTTAAGTGGAAGACAACATTTCTCATACTGTGTGCTGCATACCCCATTATGACAAAAACATGATGCTAATACATGTTAAATTCGGTAGTTGGTTGGATTGAGGCTAGCTTGTAATGGCTAAGGTGTGGGTTCAATTCCCATTGGGGAAACCAGTTTTTAACAGCCACAAACAAGCCCTTTTCACCTACAGTAACGCCAAGTAAAGAACACAAGACTGTGCCATGCTTCCAATTCAACATTAAACATGTTCATTCACTACGGACTTGAACAGAGTTGAATTAGACTTGGCTGTCAAAGGCGGAAGTTGCTACTTTCAGAAACGCTGTCTCTAGTGACCTTTTTACACTAGTAATATTATTTTAGTTCATGAAACCATTTTCATGTATGGTCATAGGATGTTCTTTCTTATTTTAAATGACATTTGGCCTTGTAAACTGATACCATTACATATTTTTATGCCTAGTCGAATATTGATTAAACACACAAGCTTAGTTTGGTTAACAGTGGGTTCAAATTCAGATCATGAGAAAAATTCATCATGTCATTTAATGCGTGCAATAAGACTTGTGAAGTGTCACTTATTGTAATGAAGTTTCATTTATAAGTGTTAAGGACTCTCTCATCTCTAAAACGGGTTTTCTAATATTTGTTGTATTGTGGTATTACTTTACATGTGGACTGACTGCCATAAAGAGCAGTCAGTGTTCTCTAGTGGTTTCTTGTGGTAACGATCGTGTACAGTCAAATGAATGTACCCCACAGGGTTTCAGCACTTAATGTAGCTGTGTCAACTATGTGGTTACATTCAGCAGTGCCCACTTTTCTTGTTGTCAAGTGAACATACTGCCAGGGGTACCTGTGGTAGTGTTTCTGTTCAGAGTTTTCCATGGCACATGAGAACTGTCTTTAAGGTGCAGTATGACTTTATAATGACAGCATGCATCCCCCTAAGGGTAACTGGCTGGCCATAAATTGTCAGGTGCTAACCATGCTTGTAGAGTTCCAGGTAGAGGGCAGATCCAAACTGCTACCTTGGTTGGTTATTACAGACATGGGGCAAAAGAAGTGTAAAATCCATGTGTTAATAAAATGTTTTGGCATTGGACTCAGATCGGATAGAAGCAGAACCACTTAAGGATATTAAGACTGTTGAGTTACTTGGTCGATCATTGTCAGGGTGTACTGACATCTGGCAGAAGTGGGTAATGGCCCTGTGATTGAGGTGTAGATGCTGAAAATGTCCTTTTGGAACTTCAAAGCAACGTAGAGGTGGCTGAGCATGATGTGAAATCCAGCTCCTTTGACACAAAATGCACGTATGAGTCCAAAGCTTAGACTGCTTTGTACGGCTTAATGTGAAGAAGAATTGTCACACCAGACATGTAGTTGGACTTATGCTGGGGTGTACCATGTTATATAACTGGTCAGAGATGAGGGGTTGAAAAGATTGGAGAACAAGAGCGTATGTCCATTTTTGCAAGACACCACAGGGGATCAGACAGGTCATGCCCAGATTAGGTCGAAGTTCAATCTGTAGGTTCATGAGGGTATTGCAAAGAAGAGCCTTTTACTGCTGGTTGTGCTACTGCGCTTCTGCAAACTGTTCATATCAAAGTTGGATGACACAGTGCTGATGTGAGAGGAGTAATCTGCCACAGTGTTTTCTCCATCTTTCAGACATTGGATGTTGGTGATTAACTGTACAATGTAATCTAAGTGTTGAAACTGTCCAAAACTTGTCCAAGAACACTCACCCCTGACAGAGTCAGCAAGTGGATGGTGGTCCATGTAAATAACCAGATGGCATCTTTAATGTCTGTCCTGTGGTGGCAGCAGTTGTATCATCTCTATGTGCTGTGGTGTAGGGAAAATGCCTCAGACATTTACTATGTCATTGAGGAAAAATATTTTGTTTTGTTAGTATTGGCATTTTTCTTTGTTTATCACAACTGTATTGTCAGAGAGCATGTCAAAAACTTGTTTGACATGCGTATTGTGGGAGCCTTCATTTGGTGAGAAATTAGGATATTACTAAGATATGAATAACAGGATGGGAACGTGAACCACACACCGTCAATAAAGTACTGCCATGTTTGCATTTATGTTTATGTCTTATAGACTTACAAATGCTGCTCAAACAAACCAGAAGTGGTGGTAATAGCCATTTTGTGAACATTCCTGGCACATAGGAATTTGCGGAAATGCTTTCTTGCAGATCACAGATGCATCTGCCAGATACTGAGTGAAGGACTGTCCAATATACTATGAAGATTGAGAGGTATGTAATCGCCAAACAACCTGATAGAAGTGTCTTTTTTGGAAGCCAGTTTGATGAGTGAAGCCCAGGAAATGTTGGGGCCTGTGCAATGCCAGCTTGTTGGAGCTCAGACTACAGCTGGATTTACTCGGGGTCACTAAGGCAGCAGTAGCTATGTGGTCTGTGCACCAGAGGGCTGAGCATAATGATAATATTATGAACCATTCCATTTTTAATCGGACACTGTACAAACTGGTCTTGTGGGGAAAAGCATGACAACATATCTGAGGGAGAATGAGCAAACATTGCAGTATTGACCTTTGTGTCAGCAGATGATGGTGGGGGTGTAGGCCTATCTGTAGGTGACAGATGAGCTTCAGGGTCAGCTAGGTGTGGAGAGACAGAGGGTACATGAGGAAGAACTCCATGTGATCCTACCTGCTACATCAATGCCTCTGACCAATTCTCAACTTCATGAATTTTGTGTTGTATACCATTGTTTTCGAGTTGAAGATGGATGTTCATCATGAGAGTGTCAAAACAGAGCTACTGTACTTTCTGAATGTGGTCAATGGTGTGAAGGCAGTTCCGAAGATACGGGTGACCGTTCGGTGTCGCTGTAAGTGGCAGAAGCTGTTGTATGAAGTGAGTGGCTCCATTGTGCCAGACCACTGAGGAGGCATGGCCGACAACATGTGTGACACGGTGGCTGCTAGCAATGTGAGTCAAAATGCCACTGTATTGATTAGGAACCAAACTGAAGTGTCGAAGGAAGTCTCCACCAAGCACTGGCTCACCAGCATTTGCAACAATGAATGTGCAGGCCCAAACATTGCCAAAAAAAGAGGTCCAGTGTGCAGGTCTGAGATCCATAGACTCGGATTATCAAGTTGTTTGCTGCGTGAAGCTGGATAGCTGAGCAGGCAACTGTTGGGGATGAAGAAGAGGGTGGTAAAGTACTGACTTCTGAGCCAGAGTCGACAATGAAGCATTGGCCACTGTACTGTTAAGAATGAAGAGTCTGTTGATATGATGACAGCAAGGTGGGAGAGAACCAGCATCTTCGTTCCTTGGATCCGGATGGCTTAGATGGCCTGCAAAGTTTGCTCTCAACTGTTGTCTACCATGTGACTTTCTAAACCAGATGCACAGTTTACAGAAGGTGTTCCAGAGTAATTGGCACCAGCAGAAGTTCTGTGTGATGTGGGTGTGGTATGGTTAGTGGATGGGTAGCGGATTGTTGTCTTAGGTCATTGCTTTCATTGGGTCCAGTGTTGACAGGGTCAGCAGGAGTCAGCTGAGATCAGCTCAGCTTGTGGTAAGTGCAAGGTTGGTTGTAGTCCCGCTTTGGACACAAGTCACATCTGATGCCACTGTTGTCATTGTTATTCCTACATTGTCGATGCTGAATGATGCAAAATATTCTGTTTGCAAGTTCAAGTCAAACAATAATGGCTCTTGCTCGTGGGTGACCATGGCCAGTTGCACTTTTGTGGGTAGCATGACAGCCCATCATGTCCATAGATCGATTTACACCTGATGTCTGACTATATTCTGAGTGCATAACCTTTGATTCTTCATCATAAATGACATGGTGTATCACTTCCTCCAAAGGGTGGGTGAAGTAGCAGAGGAGAACTGTTTTAGCAGCCTGGTGAGGGTGCGGTGAGAATGATATCACTGATTGTATCCAAGTGTTCACCCAAGTGTCTAAGCAGTGTGATGAATTTCATGCTGTTACTGATGATGTCATTTGCAGTGGAAATGCTATCCACAATGGCAAAGCACTGGCTTATCGTAAGCTACCACCTTCTAAGCCGCATCAGCTGAGTCCCCTGTCCAGTAGATTTGGATCTGTATGTGGTATGAATTAATGCACAGTATTTAATTCGGAAGATAATGCAGCCATGAGATCCAGAGTGAATGATTTTGTGGGCAGCATGGATGATACCTGGGATAAAGCGAGCAAATGCAAATCAGACTGTTTGGATTGAACAGCTTGGAAGCAGCTCTATTTGTGAGTTGTATAGAATCCATTGCATTATCATGGAGTAGGCTGACCAATGCACTCCAGTGTTCAACAGTACTGTTCACTACTGGAGTATTATTGTGAAGAGTGTCATTACAACTTTTAATAGCTTGGGATGTGTGGAAGGTGTTATCTATGTAGTTTAAGGACTACTGCCTGAAATCATGTTCTCTTTTTGCTGTCCATTTCATGCAGATAGCATTGTAGTTGTGCAAGAACCATAGATGTCATACATCCTACATGCCATTTATTGCCCAATTCAGGACAACACAACTAGAATCTGTATAAGCACATGCTTTATTCTTACTAACTGTAACTCAACTTGATAGAATGGAGATACATACTGATACAACATTATATAGGCTCATTTGTAACACAATTTAGTCTACATCCTACTACAGTCATATTGAAGGAAATGTGTTTAGGTACTGTGATAGGAAAGTTCTATTCTCAGAAGTTGTGAAAATATGTGACTGCTCAATTTCAAACTACTCCCTAGATGAGGAAGTCCAAAGAGCAAATAAGTATGAGGAGATATACAATACAATACAATACATCAAGTGAGTGTATTATTCACAGGACCAATAAATAGACCACTGTACAGGGTTACATAATGATATAGGACAAGTCAAATAATTTGCAATAAAGTGTAACAGAAAAACTGTTGTATGGTTTTCAGTATATAGAAATATAACTCTAACATATGGGACTAACAATTCACAAATAAATTTTACACGCACACATTTCATACTTTCGGCCTTGATTATACAGACACAAACATATATGTGATAGATCACATATAATACACAGATAAATCTACATGTACACATTTCTTATTTTGGCCTTAATTGTATAAACTATTTAAATTTTTCTCATATTTACATTGTAGATAAAAATTCATCAACACTATAGTAGCAATTCTGTAGCAAGTAGTCACTCACTGCAGTTTTGAATTTATGCATGCCAGTTATTGCAAGCAGGAAAAACTGTAAAACAAAAAGGACCCTTGCCTTAATTTTTTTAGGTAGTTATAATGTTGTATGTGAAAACTGCGTATTTAAATCTTGGTTATTCCTTATGTTGTATGAATGGATATTTTGGTTTTTTGGAGCAATCTTGCTACTTTCATCTACGATTTTCCTTATAAACATTATTGTTTCTATGATATATAGGCATGGTAATGGAAGAATATGAAGCTTTTTAAATGACAGTTTGCATGAAGATTGAGGTGCTGAGCCTTCCATGGCTCTTGTAACCCTTTTTGGGCAATAAAACAGCTTTTGCTGGGTGGTGAATTTCCCCAGCAAATTAAACCATATCTTAGTAGTGATTCTGCTTGGGCATAGTACACATCTTTTATGGCTTGCATTGATGTGCATCCAGCAAGAATTTTTATACTGTAACAAATTATATTTAATTTACTATGTAGGTATTGTGTGTGTTTCTGCCATCTTAGGTCATCTTGAAATTGTAAATAGGCAAAAGACTTAGCACCAAATTTTTGGGAGTTTGGATCCAACAGTACTATGGTTGCCGTTAAAGGCTGTTTATTAACAAACACTATGCATCTACACACAGGTCAGAATAAACAAAAAATGTCCCTAGATATAACTGTCACCGTAATTAACATTACTAGACTCAATACCAAAGATTTAAAAAAAGAAACTGTAATGAATGTTTAAGACTGTCTACATATAAATACATATCTTTTACTAAACAGTTATTCACACAGAGAAAGATTTAACTTAGAGAAGAGATTAGCATACATTACAAAATATAAAATTAGTGACTGTATAGCTATGGGAATGACAGACTCCATTAATGGTTGTGATTATAATGGAAAGGAAGATTAAAGAATCTGACATTGAAGGAAGGAGGCCACAGGCCTACCAAAAACTTCAGATTTTATTTTGGTTCAGTTAGGGACAAATGATCTTTTTGAAGCCATGGGGGTACAAGGAAAATAGTAATTAAAGGGCCCACCCTAGTAGAATAAGTTATTATCCCCTAATTTTGATCAGTTATGAGGAGCAGAGAGCAGTTATTAGATGGAATTGATGTTTATTGATATGGCATAGGTTCCATAAGATTATGTAGTGACAAAAAGTAAGATGATGATTTATTCAAGAGAAAAATCACCAAGTTTTTCTGACATTGTAATAATTTATTTGTCTGCACACATACATCACATCTATATCTGTACAAACTTCATAAATTGAGCAAATCAATAATACATTGGTCGACCTCTGGCCTTTCTATGAGCAGTTTTTCATCAATGCCAAGCTGAATGAGTTGCTGGATGTCCTTCTGAGGAATCTCATGCCAAATCCTGTCCAGTTAGTGCATTAGAACATCAAAATCCTGAACTGGTTGACCTTGCTTGCCAATGTAGGCTTTACCAAGCACGAAGACAAATAGCAGAGGCTTCACCATGTGCCACTGGATATTATCTTGCTGAAATGTAAGTCCAGGAAGGCTTGCCACAAAGGGCAACAACACTGAGCATAGGATATTGTGGACGTGCTGTTGTGCTGTAAGGGTGTCATAGATGACAACCAGGGAGTCCCACTATGAAAAGAAATAGCACCCTAGACCATCTATTGTAGTTGTCATGCTGTATGGCAAATTTTCAGCCTGGAATCTCATTGACTGTAGTAGAATTATCACTGAAGACTGAATTGAGCCCCACTGACCAGCAAGTGGGATTAATCACTGAAGGTAAGTCCCACTTGCTGGTCAGTAGGGCTCAATTCAAAGCTGTATCTACAGACATCCGTGGTATACCAATCTGACTGTTGCCTGCCATATGGCTTAACAACCACGAGTTATCTGGAGTGCTATTTCTTTTCATAGCAGTATCCTCTGTTTGTCATCTGTGGCACAGTGGTATGTCAACAATATTCTATGAACCATTTTGTTGCCCTTCATTGCAAGCCATCCTGGACTTTCACCTTGGGCAGATATTATCTTGCTGAAATGTGAGTTTCTATTGCTTCTCTTTATGTTTACCAAAACCAACGTTGACCAGCAAGGCTGCTGGATCTCTCCCCAACAGAGAATATATGGATCATTTTGGTCAAGACCATTCAACCAGCTCATGATTTTGATGACCTAATGTTCCAATTGGAGAGATTTTGGCTTGATATCCCTCAGGATGATGTCTAACAACTCTACCAATCAGTATCAAGCTAAATAACTACTTGGATAAGGGCCAGAGGTGGACCAATGCATTATTGACTTGCTCCATTTGTGAAGCTCTCTCTGTCTCTGGAATTAATCATCCAATTTTTATTAAATTATGGTCACTTGTTTTTCTGTACATGTACACCAGATCTACTGATTTCCATTCCATTCGGATAATTAATTCATGATTCACTTTTTTTTGTCTTGAAGTCTATTTAGCCCTATCAGAATAGAAATTTTTCTGGAGGAAAGAAAGTTTTACTTTATGTGATAATGGTCTTTGTGTTTTTTTAATGTTTTGGATGCAAGGATTTATACAAAAATATGTAACCATTTTCAAAACATTACAAAATATTGTCTATTGTAATAAAGTATAAGTTATTTTAGTCCATAAAATGAAGTCAAGTGTACAAATAATAAAATGATCATTCAATAATTACCATGTAAAATAACAATAACAACATTCAGTTATACAGTGAAGTATAGCAAACGAGCCATATCTCTGTATTCTGATGGCCATGAGCTGCTGCATGTTGCTACATTGACTTGCTGATGTTTTCAGAGTGATACCGAACAGTTGGTAGCATTTGCATGAGATGATGGGAAAAAACACTGATGTTGCAGCTAAGACACAATAAAAGTTAATGTACACAGTTGTAGCCATAGGGTCTAAAAGATGTTTCAGTTTCCAAGAGACCAAAGGTTCAGATGTTGGGTAGTTGAGAGTTAGATCCAGTAAGAGTTGAATACCAGGCAAAGTACACAACTATATCCAAACAGTTGTGAGAGATCAGGGCTAATTTTTGGGCTCTCAGTGCTGTGAAGCTGGGGTAAACCATTTTGTAGGATTGACGACCACAACTATCCTCAGATTCCCAGTGAAGAACAGCCAGGAGTGGGCTTCCTTGTAGGTGGCAAGGGAATCTTTGGGATATTATTTTCTTTCTTTCTTTGGCACTGACCACCTCTTTTTCTGTAATCCCTCTAACTTTAGAGATATTGGTATTTATGACAGTTAATATAGTGGAGAGTGGGAGATAGAGATACCTTTTTAATCTCATTGGTACACATTAGATAATTTTTTGAAGATAAGAGACTGTTAACAGGTAAAGCGTATGTGAACAGAAGTAAATAAGAATGCATTTATAAATGTAATTAGATTACTGGCAGTTCTTTTTGATGATATGGTTGGGAATTACAGGAGGCTGAATTAAATTAAACTAAAATTAGAATTATTTAAGTTATTTATCCAAGGGTAATTTAGCACAATCAGAGCTTTAAAATAAGTTCATTAAGTCATGTGATCTGTTGTACGCTAATAGATAAAAGTAGTTTCATCTTCTCACAATACCATGTAGTGTTATAAATAAGGAAATTACAATGTTGTTTTGAATTATAATTGACAATTTACATTTGTTTAAAATTTAACAATATTTATCAAAGGTTAGTTAACAGCTACTTTTCAATAAATTAAGATGAGGAAGAGGCTTTGTAATGGGTTAAAGAAATATCTGATATCTTGTAGTTGTCAACACAATAGTTTTGTTGTCCTTACTTATTGGAACAGCTGCTGGATTTGTAATGATATGAGGTGAGTGTTCATCATTTACTGTTATAATTTTACCTATGTGTGAGTGTTTAAAATATGTTTTAGAGCACAAAAGCAGAAGTGATGAACTGTGTTAATGATTCGAGCGACACTATAAATAGTTGAGGGTGGCAATGAGAAAAATCTCTTTGCGTGACTGTATCAAAAATATGATACAACAGCTTGTGCCGAGGATGGGATAGCAGCTGTTTCTTTTTATATATCTAGTACTTTAGTGTGCGAACTTTTGATTCAGGATGGACACTACTGCTGAGATACGTGTGTCATTTTGTGTGTGGCATCTAAATTCCTCACAGGTATGGCTTCTTCATCACTAGATAGTTCTTTAACCTGTGTTATTCAGTTACAGAGTGAGCAGATCCAGCAGTTGCTGCAAGCCTTGATGCAGCAGAATCAACAAGTAGTACAGTAGCCTCAGCCATTGCCTCCATCAGCCGTTTCACCATTCCGAAGTTTCAACAAACAGCACGAGGACTGGTCAAAATAATTAGCTCAACTGATGAATCATACTGAGCCACACCAATTACAAGGTATGAAGGGTGAAGCATTTTTTTCTTTCCATAACGGGCACAGAAGTTTACAGGCAATAGTGAAATTATTCTGCTTGTTGTCAGGAAACAGATTTGAAACTTTAGTCAGAAAGTTAACCATTTACTCTGATGAACAAACATGCATGGCTGCTGCAACATTTAAATTTTTCTGGCTTCAGTGGGGACAGGTCAAACTCATAGACTATGGATCACTGAATTATAAGGTTTAATTAGGCACTGTATGACTGTCCACAATGAAACACAAATATTTCAAGTTATAGAGCCATGCAGCATGACATCATTGCAAATTTTTGACAATGGAATTTGCACTGCCATTCTGAAACAACCTAATCCTTACTTAGTTATGGTGATACAGTTATGTGAGGCTAAGGACAGTTATGATTTAGCTAAATGTGAGATGTAAATGTCAAATATTAATGAACTGCATAGCGACAGTGTTAGTAGTTCTGTAGAGCATTACCAGTCCCGTGACCGGCCAGCCCAAGTGACACAGTACCATGCTGCACTGTCAGAATGCAGGTAGACAGAAAAACATAGCAACTAAAGTACTTTGATATAAGTGGGCTTAGTGCCCAAGTCATAATGCTATTTTTTTTCAATACAAAAGGTCATGTTCAGTCAGTAGATAGCAAATTCCCAAGCAACATACCGTTGAACCAGTTCCAATCATTAATGTTGTCACAGCACAGCCATTCATGGAACTGTGTGACACTGTGGCTGTAGCAAATGTTGTGAAAGGTCACCCCCCTCCCCCCCCCCCCCCAAAAAAAAACCACTTGGCAAGCAACAGTTGGGTCATTTTCAAGAGCCAAACAAGTCATGCTGACACAAACGCAAGTCTACTACTATATATTTGCCCACTTCACCTATCATGTATTGTAGTGGCTCATAGCAACAGGCAGGAAGTGATAGATGTTAAGTCCAATAGCGCTCAGAGCCATTTTAACTGAGGTCATCAGTCCTCTAGACTTACTTAAACCTAACTAACCCAAGGACATCACACATATCCATGCCCAAGGCAAGACTCGAGCCTGCAACCTTAGCAGCAGTGTGGTTCTGGACTGAAGCACCTAGAACCGCTTGGCCACAGCGGACAACAATAGTTCTCTCTTAGAGGTGAAATGTAGTCAGGACAATGTGTTTGATAGTAGGTAAGAAAAATGTCAAAGTAAGAAATTGCAACTGGACACAAGTGTTTCAGTTATGCTCCTGAAAAAACTTGCATATAAACAGTTAGGTTCATCAATACTGAGTCCAGCTATGCATGTTCTGTCAGCTTGTAACAGACAGGAAATTCCATTTACAGGAACTTTCAGTATGCCAGCTACTTTTCAAAGTGTTACAGAGACAGTTATATTCACTGTGCTTTCCAGCAAATCTTCGCAGAATATTTTTGGCTTAGAGCTTGCAGCTTGTCACAAACTTGTGGATTGACAATCCAAAAATGTCAGATCGTCTCTGAGTGACAAATTTATTGTACTTTTTAGATTCTTCTAAGTTGTGCAAACAATTTTTTAGCTCATGTGTCACTCAGAGACAATGCACAATCAAAGTTTTGTTCAATAGGCAAGTGCTCATTGCCATTAGGGGACAGGGCACTGAACATTTATGGCAGTGGCAAGCTGATGGGGTCATCAAGCCAATCTGTGCTAGGCAGTGCTCTTCATCATTAGTCATCCTTTGCAAACCTTCAGGACATTTTTGGCTGTGTGTTGTTTTTAAGTTGGCTGTGAACTCTCAGATAATGACTGCCCCATTCAGAGGAACTGATGAACCAATTAGGCAAGGGTCGTTATTTTTCTAAGACAACCTTGGTGGACGCTTACATCCAATCTTGGATGACTACTCAAAGAAATCTTTAGTGTCAATAACCAATCTCAATTTATTTGAATTTCAATGCCTGCCCTTCGGTTGTGCCTCAGCACTGGCAATTTTTCAAGGCTTTTTAGAACAAATGACTGCCAAGTTGCCTTCTTGCTCAAATTACCTGGATGACTTTATTGTGTTTGGCTAAAGGTTCCGCTACAGAATGTCCAATCTCAAGGACTTTTTTCAGGTACTGTTATTGGCAGCTCTCAAGTTTCGCAAAGACAAGTGCTCTTTTTTCCAAACAGAAATGAGATACACACATACAAGAGTTCCAGAACCTGTACAGAAAATTGGAAATGAGATCAACATAAACATCATTTCTGCCCTTTTTATTGCTCATGAAAACCACCATACAGTGAGATCTTCAGAGCTGGTGGTCCAGATTGCTGAACACACTGGTTCCTCTAATACCCAGTAGCACATGATCTCGCATTGATGCATGCCTGCATTCATCATGGCATACTATCCCACAAGTTCAACAAGGGACTGTTGGTCCAGATTGTCCCATTCCTCAATGGCTATTTGGCGTAGATCCCTCAAAGCGGTTGGTGTGTCACGTCATCCATAAACAGCCCTATTCAATCTATCCCAGACATATTTGATAGGGTTCACGTCTAGAGAACATGCTGGCCACTCTAGTCGAGTGATGTCATTATCGTGAAGGAAGTCATTCACAAGATGTGCATGATGGGGGCACGAATTGCCATCCATGAAGATGAATGACCAATAGTGCAACCATATCAACAGCATATCGGCAAGGCAGAGGATGGCATTCACGTAACATACAGCCATTACGGCTCCTTCCATGACCAGCAGCGGTACGCCAATCCCACATAATGCCACCCCAAAACAGCAGGGAACTTCCACCTTTCTGCACTCACTGGACTGTGGGGGCAACCCAGTCAGGCTGAATGCCTTACACACAAATACATCCCTTCAACCAGACAATCGTCGGAGACATGTGACGCTCATGGGAGAAGAGAGGGTGATGCCATTCCTGAGTGGTCCATTTGGGTGTTGTTGGGCACATCTGTGCCATGCTGCATGGTGTCATTGTTGCAAAGATAGACTGCACCATGGACATTGGGAGTTAAGTTGTACATAATGCAGCCTATTGTGCACAGTTTGAGTCCCCCGCCTGTCCCCCCCCCCCCCCCCCCCCATTTTTTACCAACTCAACCTCTTCTGTCTTGACAATGGTGCACCTGCTTTCCTTTCCGACTCCTCGCACACCTATTCCCATTTGGACCTATCATTTTGCACTGCCCAGCTTGCCCATCGTCTTGAGTGGTCCGTTCATTCTGACGCCTACTCGAGCAACCATTTCCCATATGCTCTCCATCTGCTGACTCCTACCCCATCCACATGCATGCTCGAATGGCATCTTACTAAGGCTGACTGGCAGCTTTTCTCCTCCCTGGCAACCTTCACAGAACAAGATTTCCTCAGTTGTGATGACCTGGTGCCGCTGTTATCGTGGATCCTGTTGCTATCTCCAACACCTTGGGCCGCCATTTTGTGGAAGTTTTGAGCTCTTCCCACTATCACCCTGCCTTTATTCATAGGAAATGAGTGGAGGAGGCTAGGGCAGTACCCTTCTCTTCTCCAAATCGTGAGTGCTACAATGCTGCCTTCACTATGAGTGAGTTAGATCATGCTCTCAGTTCATCCCGGTCCTCCACCCCAGGGCCAGACACTATCCACATTCAGATGTTGCAGCACTTCTCTCTTGCAGGTAAGCACTTTCTGCTTAACACATACAACCACAACTAGGCTGAGGTCACATTTCCTGGACGCTGGCGTGAAGTCACCGGGCTTAGGTATGGGTATGACTGTAAGGACAGAAACTTTCCTTCTAGCTACTGCCCCAGCTCTCTTACCAGTTGCATTCGCAAGGTGATGGAAAGTGTGCATTCAAGATTCAAGCCATGATACCAGCTGCGCATGAATCACAGTGTGGATTTCAAGCATCGCGTTCTGCACTTGACGATCTCGTTACTTTGTCCATTCATGTCATGAATGGTTTTCTGCAGAAATCCCAGACCGTGGCCATGTTTTTTTATTTGGAGAAGGCCTATGACACCTGCTGGAGAACTGGTTTCCTCCATACTCTTTACACGTGGGGCTTCCATGGGCGCCTGCCCTGTTTTCTTCAGGCATTTTTTTCAAGACCGAGTTTTCAAGGTGCGTGTGGGTTCTGCTTTGTCACACACCTTTATTCAGGCAAATGGTGTGCCTCAGGTTCTGTCCTGAGCATCTTCCTCATTGCTATCGACACTAACCCTATCATGGTCGGTCTCCCACTGGGTGTCTCTGGCTCCATTTTTGTCGATGATTTTGCCATCTATTGCAGTTCTCCATGGACCTGTTTCACTGAGTGGCGTCTTCAGCACTATCTTGATCACCTTCACTCCTGGAGCATCGCCAATAGCTTTTGCTTTTCCACTGACAAAACCATCTGTGTGAATTTCTAGCAGTGCAAATGGTTCTCCCACCATCTCTACATCTTGGGCCTGTTACCCTTCTGTTCATTGACACTACGAATTTCCTGGGGCTCATGCTTGATAGGAAACTCTCTTGGTCCTCCCATGTCTCTTGCCTGCAGTACACAGTCCCTCAATGTCCTACATGTCCTCAATGGTACTTCTTGGGGTGCTGATCAAACCACCCTTCTCTGTTTGTACTGGTCCCTTGTCCGTTCGAAACTCGGCTACGGGTGCTTGGTGTTCAGACGGTGTAAATGGGATGGACATGCAGATGCAGAAACAGTTTGGCCATGGGTGCCTTTTACACCAGCCCGGTTGAGAGTCTGTATGCTGAAGCTGCTGAACTACCAATGTCCTACAGCCGTGACTTTCTTTCTCCTCAACGGGTATGCATGGCGTTTGTCTGCCTTGCCTGGCCACCCTTCATCAATAGTACCTTTGTATACACTGATGGCTCTCAGACTGACCATGGGGTTTGGCATGCATTCATCATTGGCACCCGTGTCTTTCAATACTGGCTTCCGGCCCATTCCTCAGTATTTACAGCTGAGCTTTTTGCCTTGTATCAGGCCACGGAGTACATCCAGTGACACAGTCTTTCCAATTGTGTCCTCTGCTCTGACTCACACAGCACCCTCCAAAGTCTCTGTGTGCTGTACACTGCTCGTCCCTTAGTGCAGCGGGTCCAGGAAAACTGTCATCTGCTCACTCTTGGTGGAGCCAGTGTCATGTTTCTGTGGGTCCCTGGTCATGTCGGTCTGTGAAGAAATGAGGCTGCTGATGCTGCTACCAAGGCTGCAGTCCTTTTACCTCAGCCCGCGAATACCTCTATTCCAAATAGATTTCGGGCTTGCAGCCGGTCGTCGTAAACTTCTTCGCACGATATTTCGGCTGGACAACTGCCAGCCATCTTCAGTTGAGCCGAACAAGGACTGACGAAGACGTTCTCCATTCCGTCTTATATAGTGCGCTGATAATACTGCCGCGCATGCGTTGCAGTTGCGGAGACAGAAGAACCACACCGCCCAGCAACAGCGCCCTCGCTGGTGGAACTGCGAAACTCAGGTGCCGTCGGTATTATCGCTGGCCGCAGGTATCGATGTCTTCTGGCGTCTTCGTCTCGAGATAATTTCTGTGATGACGGGATTCCATGCATTATTCAGTTGGTAACCACTGTCCCGGTTCAATAAATTTTCAGCACTGCGTATTTCAGTGGATTCTTTAATAATGGAGTCCCAAAAAGTTGTTGCTGTGGCCAAAATCGAAGTTTTGTCGTACTCCATTGAATGTCCGTTAGAAATACAATGTTCCGCAACTGCAGATTTACTGGGTTGCAGTAGACGGGTGCAACGTTGATGTTCTGTACAACGCTCTTCCACAGTACGTGTTGTCTGTCCTATATAGGCCATACCACATTGGCACGGTATTTTGTAAATTCCCGCCTTCCGCAACAACAGATCATCCTTCACCGAACCCAGCAAATCTGAAATCTTAGAAGGCGGAGGAAAAACAACTTTCACATGAAAAGTATTTAGAATCCTTGCTATTTTAAAAGAGATATTACCAACGAAGGGAAGAAACGCTAGAGACTTGGCTGGCGCACTCTCTTCTTTATCCACTTCTCGGTTCCTGGCTCTAGTTGCGAAGGCCCTGTTAATTTGCTGGGTCGAGTAACCATTGTCCCTGAACACCGTTCTTAAATGTGCAAGTTCCTTAGGCAAATTTTCTGTATCTGACACCGTGTGTGCCCTGTGCACAAGGGTTTTAAGTACACTCATGGTTTGGGATGGGTGATGGCAACTGGAAGAATGCAGGTACAAATCAGTATGAGTCGGCTTACGGTAAACAGAGTGTCCCAACGAGCCGTCACTCTTCCGTTTAACCAGAACATCCAGGAATGGAAGGACACCATCTTTCTCTAGTTCCATGGTAAATCGAATTTTCTGATGGATGGAGTTAAGATGATGAAAAAACTCCATTAACTTTTCTTCTCCGTGGGGCCAGACTATGTTTTCTGGAGGTACGTCAATGATACTTTCAGTTGGTTTACAAACCGCTGATTCAAGTGCTCTCTCTTCAAAATCCTCCATGAAAAGGTTAGCCACCAGAGGGGACAGAGGGCTGCCCATGGTGACATCGTCAGACTGTTCAAAAAATTCCTGGTTAAACATAAAATAAGTTGAGGAAAGAGCATGTCGAAACAAAGCAGTGATGTCCCATTCAAACTGTTGACCAATTAGAAACAAGGAATCCCCAATAGGTACTTTTGTGAAAAGGGAAACTACATCAAAACTCACTAGAAGATCCGAACTACTTAAGTGGAGAGACCCCACTCTATCGATAAAATCAACAGAGTTCCGTATATGATGTGAACATTTGCCCACAAATGGTCTCAGCAAGGAAGCTAGATGTTTGGCTAAATCATACGTGGGTGCATCAATATTACTCACTATAGGTCGTAAAGGCAGACCTTCTTTATGCACTTTAGGAAGACATAAAGTCTCGGTGGTACGCTGCCACGTACTGTGGAAGAGTGTTGTACAGAACATCAACGTTGCACCCGTCTACTGCAACCCAGTAAATCTGCAGTTGCGGAACATTGTATTTCTAACGGACATTCAATGGAGTACGACAAAACTTCGATTTTGGCCACAGCAACAACTTTTTGGGACTCCATTATTAAAGAATCCACTGAAATACGCAGTGCTGAAAATTTATTGAACCGGGACAGTGGTTACCAACTGAATAATGCATGGAATCCCGTCATCACAGAAATTATCTCGAGACGAAGACGCCAGAAGACATCGATACCTGTGGCCAGCGACAATACCGACGGCACCTGAGTTTCGCAGTTCCACCAGCGAGGGCGCTGTTGCTGGGCGGTGTGGTTCTTCTGTCTCCGCGACTGCAATGCATGCGCGGCAGTACTATCAGCGCACTATATAAGACGGAACGGAGAACGTCTTCGTCAGTCCTCGTTCGGCTCACCTGAAGATGGCTGGCAGTTGTCCAGCCGAAATATCGTGCGAAGAAGTTTATGACGACCGGCTGCAAGCCCGAAATCTATTTGAACAATTGATTCGCCGGGAAAATTTCAAATTTTACACCTCTATTCCCTCTGATGATCTCTGCATTGCTGTCTGTCAGGAGGCAGTGTCCCTTTGGCATCGTCAATGGTTCTCCCTTCACGGAAATAAGCTTCAGCATATTAAGCCTCTCCCAGCACCTTGGACAACCTCCTCTCTGCCCTCCAGCTGGGAAGAGATTATTTTAACTTGGCTAAAACGGCAGTGCCCAATACGCACCCACCATCATTTGCTCAGTGGTGCTGCCCCATCACTTTGTACGCATTGAGCCCAAATTTTAACTGTCCACCACTACCTGCTGGAATGCTCTTTGTTTACTAATTTACATTCCATCTTGGGTTTGCCATCTGATTTATCAGCTGTTTTAGCAAATGACGCATGGGCTGTCGCCCGAGTTTTACTTCTTATCTGCTGAAGCAATACGGTAAAGGCCATTTAATTTTTAATTTTGGATATCCATTTTTGTATGGTGTTCTTTTTTAGTCCTTTTCCCACATGCCTTGTTTAGATGTCTCCTATTCTTTCCATTGGGACTGACACATAGTCATTTCCATTGTCACTGTGTTTGCGTTCTATAGTTTTGACTTGGGCGCATATGAGAGCAGTTGTTTTTTGCGCCCTAAAACATAACAAAACAAAACAAAGTTTGAGTTGCTGCATGAAAAGCATTATTCAAAATGATGGCATTGCTCTCAGGGTTCCTCCGAACCATAATCTGTGGGTAGTGGTCATCCACTGCAGTAGTAGCAGCCAGAGCAAGGCATGTCATCAACAGTTCCTGTCTCCCTGTATCTCTTCAATGTCCAAACAACATTGCTTTGTACCAGGAAGGGCTCTCAATGAGGGAAGTGTCCAGGCGTCTTGGAGTGAACCAAAGCAACAATTCAGAGGTGATTGAACCGCAGTATTGACCATCGAGGTGTGGATGAACTACAGACAACATGAGCCGTGTGCCTCATTCCTGGTGGAATGACTGGAACTGATCAGCTGTCAGTCACCCTCTGTCTAATAGGCACTGCTCATGCATGGTTGTTTACATCTTTGGTCCTATTTAGTGACATCTCTGAACAGTCAATGGGACTGTGTTTTTGATATAATATCCACAGTCAATGTCTGTCCTCAGGAGTTCTGGGAACCAGGGTGATACAAACCTTTTTTTAATTTGTGTATTTGGGAGAAGTCATTTATGTGCAGGAATGCACCCCACCCCCACTCATTTGTGGCCCATCAAAGATTTGCCAGCTCCCAAAAATCTAAATGAACTGCAAGCAGTGTTACACAAACTAAGCTACTGCTTCAAATTTATTCCTCACACCTCTCAGATTGCAGCTTGCTTCAGAGGTTACCATGTAAGGATGTTACATTTGCATGAACCAAGGAATGTCAGTTGGCTTTTGATCAACTGAAACTGATGCTACTTAACAACGCATGCCTCATACATTTTGATCTGGTTAAACCAGTGGTCTTAGAATGATGCCTAGGTCAATAAAAGAAGCATCACCCACTGTCACATAATGTCTGATTGCCAATGCTTCTTTTTCAATATGAGCATAATTTGCCTGAGCCTTAGAAGTTTGGAGGCAAATGTTACTGGATCATTTATCGTATAGCCAACTTTCGTCATTACCTCTGTGGAAGGAAGTTCTACTTGGTCATGGATCATAAGCCATTCACTTCACTCTTCCACCCAACCAAACCTGTTCCACTGCACATGGTTCAGAAATTGCAGCGATGGGCTTTACTGCTGTTGAACTGCAACTATGAAATCTTGCATCACCCTACAGCTCAGCATTCCAGTGCTGATGTGTTGTCTAGGACAAGTATGACCAGTTCAACTCCTCTGAAGCATTGTTTTAGCAGACAGATGCTCTGGATGCTTCTGCAGTTCACAATTTTCCCATGGACTTTCGTCTCGGAGCACAGGTGCCAGATGTGTGCGTGTAATTCAGCACAATGCTTAAATTTGCATTCACAAGGTGGCCAAGGGGAGTGAAAGGCATTGTTCAGCAAGAAGTATGTTGATACTTTACTCACCGCCAAGCCTTGTAAGCACAACATGGTGTTTTACTGTTACACACTGAGAATGATCAGACCCGGGTCATCATTCCGTGCACCTATCAGTGGGATGTTTTAAGGTTGTTGCATTAGGAACACTGGGGTATTGTGAGGACAAAGCAACTTGCTTTACACCACATTCTTGATCAGGTATGGTCACCCAGATTGAAGACATGACGTCATGCTGCGCCGCTTGCATAGAGTGACTGGCAGCTCCACCTCATCGCTTTTCTGTCTGCCTGTGCCACAGAAATTCATTGAATTGCATCCACATTGAAGGCACCAACTACAGTAAGCTATCATGTGCTCCAGAAAGGTCCAGCAAAATCAGTCATTTCCCTTTGTGGTTCTGATGAGCTCTACATCTTCGGCCAGTACTATCAGAACACTTACTTCAATTTTTTGCATCAAGGGCTTGCCAGGAATGTTAGTGTCTGATAATGGACCACAGTTCATCTCACAGGAATTTGAACAATACTGCATGGCGAATGGTATTGAACATGTGATCACAGCATTGTCCCAACTACAATCAAATGGTGAAGCTGAAAGTTTCATGTGAACATTCAAGACACAGATGAATAAGTTCTGTGGAACTCACTCATGGGAGCAGGCTTTGGAGCTGTTCCTGTCCAGCTACAAACATGATGCCTCATGATAAACTTTTCCTGGCTGAACTTCTGCACAGCTGCTGGTATCATACCATGCTTCATATATTGCACCCATCAGTGATGAGTAACATTTGATACATGGATTCCCATTTTCAGATCCAGGATGCAGTAATCTTCAGGACCTTCTGGGCTGGGCAGCAATGGAAGCAGGGGAGTGTTTCACATGTCCTTGATCACAACATGTTCTTGTTTCCTTCCCCTTCCCCATGTGTCATTCCTGCGGTTTGCCAGTCGTTCCCATGATGGTTCAGGGCAAATGCTGGGTTGTGGATGGAAGTCTGTCACTGGCTTCAGACCTGGTTCCCATCCCATCTGCTGTGACTGCACCCAGTAGCCCCCTAGCTCTTGGTTCACACCACATCCCTATGTGACCATGGCCAGGAGATTTAGAGGAAGGGGGGGAGGGGGGGGAGGGGGGGAAGGAATGTGGCATCACAAGCACAAGCACCAGGGCAGCACTAAAGGGGTTGATAGTTGACAATCCACTCCAGAGATGGCATGTAGTGCAGCAATTGTCACGCCAAGAAGTTGCAGCAGTGGCACTGCCTGAGATTTGAAACTGCCCCCTCTGCTGTGGCACCAGTGCATACCACGTCAGTTTGACTAATGAGAAGACTACCTTCTACTAGAATATTCGATGAAGATGGACTGGTGTATTTCAGACTGCATTGTCTGCTTCTAGTGAGTTGACACAAGTAGAACAAGAACAGTTTATTAACCAACCTCAGCTTCTGAAATAGTAGTTGAACTTCAGTATCTGCTGCCTGAGACGATTTGTACAAAGTTGAGCATTCATCAATAAGTATGAGACACTGATAATGATTAGCGACCAGAACACAGTTTTCTCCTAATTCTCCTCTGATAGTGTTTCCCTCAGTGCACTATAAATAGTTGAGGGTGGCAATAAGTCAAATCTCTTTGTGTGACTGTATCAAAAGTATGATAGTACAGCACAACAGCTAGTACACTCTGATGGAAGTGAGTGTTTGAGTATGTGCAAATCTTCCAAATAAACACAGCAGAGGATAGTGCAGTGCACTGGTGGTGTAGACAGTCGGTTTGTGGTTGTATTGAGTGTTAATGATTCAGTTTTCAATGTTTTTGATTGGAAATGAACTAGAGAATTTCAGAACAAAACTATATTTTGATTGTGCAGTGTGGATCATCCATGAATGGTCAAGATCATTCCCGTGCTGTAACCATCGATGTAGGCATGTCATAACATTATCATTACTTTCTATATCTAAAAACAAAGATGATGTAACTTACCAAACGAAAGCATTGGTATGTTGATAGAGACACTAACAAACACAAACACTAACACACACACAAAATTCAAGCTTTTGCAACCCACAGTTGCTTCATCAGGAAAGAGGGAAGGAGAGGGAAAGATGAAAGGATGTGGGTTTTAAGGGAGAGGGTAAGGAGTCATTCCAATCCTGGAAGCGGAAAGACTTACCTTGGGGGAAAAAGGGACAGGTATACACTCTGGCGCGCGCACGCACACACACACACACACACACACACACACACACACACACACACACACACAAACACACAAACACACACACACACACGTACAGACACAAGCAGATATATGTAAAGGCAAACAGTTTGGGCGGAGATGTCAGTCGAGGCAGAAGTACAGAGGCAAAGATGTTGTTGAATGACAAGTGAGGTATGAGCGATGGCAACTTGAAATTAGCGGAGGTTGAGGCCTGGTGGCTAACAGGAAGAGGGGATATATTGAAGGGCAAGTTCCCATCTCTGGAGTTCTGATAGGTTGGTGTTAGTGGAAAGTATCCAGATAACCCGGACGGTGTAACACTGTTGGTAATGAGTATCTCCCTGTGGCTAAACATGCCTTGGTGCACGGCCAGCACATCTTGGCACAAACACTGTTTGCCTGTGTCCATTCATGCAAATGGACAGTTTGTTGCTGGTCATTCCCACATAGAAAAATTCACAGTGTAGGCAGGTCAGTTGATCAAAGGCAGAGCCACGTGTGAAAGCACCTACGAGATTTACCATATACACATTCCAGGTTACAGGACTGGAGTAGGTGGTGGTGGTGGTGGAAGGGTACATGGGACAGGTTTTACACCGGGGGCAGTTACAAGGGTAGGAGCCAGAGGGTAGGGAAGGTGGTTTGGGGATTTCATAGGGATGACCCAAGAGGTTACGAAGATTGGGTGGATGGCGGAGTCGGGAGGATTTCACGAAGGATGGATCTCATTTCAGGGCAGGATTTGAGGAAGTCATATCCCTGCTGGAGAGCCACATTCAGAGTCTGATCCAGTCCCGGGAAGTATCCTGTCACAAGTGGGGCACTTTTGGGGTTCTTCTGTGGGAGGTTCTGGATTTGAGGGGATGAGAAAGTGGCTCTGGTTATTAGCTTTTGCATCCCACAACTACCCTCCCGACCTGGTACAGAAGCAGTTTTCAGGTTGTTGGTGTAATGGTTCAGGGATTCAGGACTGGAGCAGATTCGTTTGCCACGAAGACCTAGGCTGTAGGGAAGGTACCGTTTGATATGGAATGAGTGTCAGCTGTCATAATGGAGGTACTGTTGCTTGTTGGTAGGTTTGATGTGGGCGGATGTGTGAAGCTGGCCATTGGACAGATGGAGGTCAATGTCAAGGAAAGTGGCATGGGATTTGGAGTAGGACCAGTTGAATCTGATGGAACCAAAGGAGTTGAGGTTGGAGAGGAAATTCTGGAGTTCTTCTTCACTGTGAGTTCAGATCATGAAGATGTCATCAATAAATCTGTACCAAACTTTGGGTTGGCAGGCCTGGGTAACCAAGAAGGCTTCTTCTAAGCCAGGGCTTCCCAACGTGTGGTCCACAGACCCCTTGGAGGTCCGCCGGCTCTTTCTATGGGGTCTGCGGCCACCTTTCACCAAATTATGTAAAATAATGAGTAACTTTGATTTTCACATTTTTATTCAATAATTTCAGTTAATGTGTTCTTGACTCATTAGGAGTCTGCCATGGATTTTCGACTGAAGAAGGGGTCCGCCAGCTGAAAAGGTTGGGAAGCCCTGCTCTAAGTGGCCCATAATAGGCTGCCGTGTGAGGGGTCCATCCTGGTACCCATCACTGTTCCCTTTAATTGTTGGTATGTCTGGCCTTCGAAAGTGAAGAAGTTGTGAGTCAGGATTTGTTGAAGGATGGGAGACTGCATGTAATGGGTTGAAGGTGTTGATCTAAGACACCAACCACTTTCTCAAACATCTAGAATCCTTAATCGATCGGTTTCTGGAGGTAACAATCATTGTAACCATTGATGCCACTTCACTATAGACAAATATTCTGCACATCCAGGGCCTTGCTGCAATGGAGCACTTCCTTTCACGCTGATCACCAGCCACCCTACCTAAAACCTCTTTCCTCATTACCTAAGCCAGCTTCATCCTGACACAATTTCTTCACTTTTCGAAGGCCAAACATAACAACAATTAAAGGAAACAGCCATGGGTACCAGGATTACCCCCACGTACTCCAACCTATTTATGGGTTGCTTAGATTGCTGCAGATTGTGCACTTGTGAACATGGGAGCAGCCAGACATAGGTGTACAGTGTGCTTAAAAAAAAAATGTATTTTTATTTATTTATTTATTTAAGAATGTTTGGATTTGGGAGAGAGGAAGCTGTCAAGAAATGCAAACTGCATGGAAATGAAAGAATTGTGACTCATATTTTTGCATAGAGTGTTTTTTCATAAAGCACAGTGCATGCAGGTGTTACAGAAACAAAGCACAATGACCCAAATTTTTCAATTTCATTGTTCTTGCAATTAGAGTTGAGGAATGTAAATAAAACTGTATGTGATTTGCAATCTACTGTGTAAGTAATATGTCAAACTAAACAATAAATAAATAATAAATCGAATAGGACTGAGCCATGTGAGTTGTATATTTTTTCTTTTTAACTCACAAAATCACATGTCAATAACTACTCGTGAGCTCTTGAATACCATAGGCCATCAACATGATTTGTTACTGGGGCCATACCCTACTGTAACACCGAGTCACAGCACACTCCTGTGAGTTACAACTACACCACGAAGCTTTAAATGGAAAAATGTCCATGAGTTGTATTTACTTCATGTGGCTCTAAGAGAACACTTCCTGTGAGTTATATTTAACTCACATGGCAGTCAGTGTGTTAAATAACTTAATATATTACAGTTTTATATAGAAAATATATTTAATATATTCACTACATAGTTAACCCAAGCATTAGATATGGTCTCCAGCCCCAAAGGCAAAATTATCATTTGTGGAGATCTAAACATTAACATGATGAACCCAGATATGTTGTACAATAATTTTCTGAACATTATGTATGCCTATGGTGTATCACCATTAATTATCACTGCCACTAGGATAACCAGACATTCAGCTTCAAGTATTGACCATATGCTAACAGACATAGAGAAAGATAGATGTGACGTTGTCGTAGATGACCTTGGCATCGCAGACCATTCCAGTCAGTTATTAAAATTGGGTATAGAATTAGAGAAAACCCTACTGTACTTGTGTATTTTAGTGTTATTATCTAAGTCAAAAAGAGCTCTATTTGCTGCACTACTTAACAGTGAAACATGGGAGGAAGTGTACAGAGAACCTACTATAAATGGAAAGTTTTCAAAGTTTCTGTCAGTATTTAAATTCAGGTTTGAAGAAGTGTTCCCTAAAGTTCTAAGAATCACTAAATCATGCAACAACAACAGCTGGGTAACCAATGGGATAAGGAAATCTGCTGAAATGCTCAAGCACCTCAGCTCAATGAAAAACTACCGTAATGATTCAGCATTTCATAACTATTATCATAGATACAGAAAGATCCATAGAAAAGTATTGTTAGTGGCTAAAAGGTACCAAAATGACAAATTTATAGAAAAAGCCAGTAATAAAATCAAAGCAGCATGGAAAATCACCAAACAAGAAACTAATAGGAAAAAATTAAAGCCAGTAAACATACAGTTTCAGCACAATGATACCAAAATAAATGATCCCAAAAAACTAGCAAACTTTGCCAATCAATATTTCAGTAACATAGCTACCAGACTGCTTTGTTTTGTTGAACTTCTGTTGCAATCACAAACTCTTAACAAAATAGCACACACAATGATGCTACGACCAACAACAACAGAAGAAGTATCCAATGTTGTGAGTAACCTAAAATGTAAAAATTCAGCAGGCATAGATGAAATACCTGTGTGATGTAGTCTATGCAGTCCTTCAGTAAGCAAAGACCCATTAGTGCACATCATCAATGAATCCTTCTCCATGGGTTGCTTCCCAGAAATACTAAAGCATGCAAAAATCCTACCTATATATAAGAAAGGTGACCCAGAAATCATAGAAAACTACAGACCAATCTCATTACTGTCATCCTTTTCAAAAGTCATAGAGACCATAATGAAAAACAGGCTCATGGGGTACTTAACAAAGTTCAATCTTCTGAGTAAAGAGCAATTTGGTTTCCGGGCTGGCAAAAGCACAAATTCAGCTGTAGCTCACTTCTCAAATGTTATCCTCGAAGCACTAGACAAAGGAGACCACATAACAGGGATCTTCCTTGATTTGACCAAAGCATTTGACACGGTAGACCACACAATTTTGCTAAACAAACTAAATGCACTAGGAGTAAGAGGAGTAACAAACATGTGGTTTCATTCATACCTGCAAAACAGGGTCCAACAGGTGGAGATCACTCAAACCAACTCCAATCACACCTTTTCACACCTTTCAAACCCAGAATACATCAACATAGGAGTCCCCCAAGGAAGTGTGCTGGGCCCAATCCTCTTTTTAATATACATAAACGATTTTCCACAAAGTGTCAAACATGGTGAATCAGTACTGTTTGCTGATGACAGTAACATCCTAATCAAAGCTGAGTCGCCAAGTGCACTCAATGAAAAAGCTGAGGAAACACTTAAGCATGTATGCCAATGGATAGAGACTAATAAATTAACCCTAAATGTAAAAAAAACCAACAGTATTAGCTTCCACTTAAACAGAAAACCGAACAGTAGCAAGCTAAAAGTTAATAACGAGCATATAGAATGTGTACCATCAACAAAATTTTTAGGCATGCATGTCGACTCTCAACTAAATTGGACCAAGCACACTGCGGTACTTGGAAAGCAAATAGCTTCCTAAGTGCATAGCATGCTGATTATAAATTCAGTGTGTAGTAGCCGGTGTACTAGAACTGCATATTTTGCGTATGTCCACTCTATAATTAGTTATGGCATAACCTTCTGGGGATCAACAGAGCAGAACAGACAAACAATATTTAAGTTGCAAAAACGGGCCGTACGAATCTTAACAAAAAGTAGCAGTAGATCCCATTGTACAGAGTTATTTAAATCTTTGCAAAATGTATTCACACGGAACTGTCAATATACCCAGACAGTAATATACATAAAAATACACATTGACCAGTTCCCGATAAACAGTTCCATACATGCACATGACACCAGACACAGACAACACTTACACCTCTATAGGAAAAACAAATCAAAAACTCAAAATAGCATGTTATATAATGGAATTAAATTATACAATAAACTTCCACAAGGGATCAAAGACATAAGCAAAATAGATAACCTGAGGAAATCGCTAAAAAAATATCTCTCGGAAAAGTGCTTTTATACTGTCAATGATTACTTGAGATGATGTGAATGCATAGAAATATGTAAAAATTAGCAACTGTGTCATTAAGTGGTTTAAAAATGCATCTTGTTATAATATTCATGAATTCCGATTGTGACAATTATAAATTTGTGTACCTATTGTATATACTCAATGATGATGTAAATAAAATAGAAAGAAACTTCCACATGGGAAAAATATATTAAAAACAAAGATTCCAAGACTTACCAAGCGGGAAAGCGCCGGCAGACAGGCACAATGAACAAAACACACAAACACACACACACAGAATTACTAGCTTTCGCAACCGATGGTTGCTTCTTCAGGAAGGAGAGGGAAAGACGAAAGGATGTGGGTTTAAAGGGAGAGGGTAAGGAGTCATTCCAATCCCGGGAGCGGAAAGACTTCCCTTAGGGGGAAAAAAAGACAGGTGTACACTCGCCCGCACACACACACACACGCACAGATATCCATCCGCACATACACTTGCTGCTTGTGGCTGTGTATGTGCGGATGGATATCTGTGCGCGCGCGTGTGTGTGTGTGTGTGTGTGTGTGTGTGTGTGTGTGTGTGTGTGTGTGTGTGTGTGTGTGTGTGTGTGCGCGCGAGTGTACACCTGTCCTTTTTTTCCCCCTAAGGGAAGTCTTTCCGCTCCCGGGATTGGAATGACTCCTTACCCTCTCCCTTAAAACCCACATCCTTTCGTCTTTCCCTCTCCTTCCTGAAGAAGCAACCATCGGTTGCGAAAGCTAGTAATTCTGTGTGTGTGTGTGTGTTTGTGTGTTTTGTTCATTGTGCCTGTCTGCCCTCGCTTTCCCGCTTGGTAAGTCTTGGAATCTTTGTTTTTAATATATTGTATATACTCATGTTGACAACATCCATACAATCCTGATTGTCTACGGATGGATAAATAAATAAATAAAATAAATAAATAAAAATAAATAAAAATACAGTTTTATATAGAAAATATATTTGATATATAAAATACATCAATTTTACCTTTACATAAAGAAGCTGTCTACATATAATAAGGCAAATAGTATAGTGTTTAAAGTATCCTGTACACAAGCATTAATGTACTATTTGTTGTTGGGGAGGAGGAGCCTCAGAATAAAAGTTCTTTGAGCTTTCTCCTCCCAAGTGACACCTTATGGGGATCGAGATATTACGTACAGTAATATTGAACCCAACATTAAGTGTTCACTCATTTATAATGAATTAACTTTATTTTGATCAAGTCAGTGCAAACACATCCGCTCGAATACAGAGTTTGGAATACACTGAGAACGAACTTCTTTGAAAACTGTTGAACGCAAAGATGAGGTGGTCAACTCTTGCAGTTGATAACAGCCACAACCTTATTACTAGAGTCTTAGTATGTGGTGTCACTGCTTGTGATTGTGTTTGTTTGTTGTATTATTGTTAATGCCTGGTGTGTTGTTGTGACTGTGTTATGACATGCAGTGCCAAGTGTTGTTGGCTTGAGTCCCTTATGTGTTGATCCCTTCTGAGTCATGTTCAGTTAGTGTGCCGGTTCCTTCTGTGGTTTCAGACACTGTAGTCATGCTTGTGGCCTCCCATGTGGTTTGTTGTTGTGTTTGTGCTTGTCTATGCATGAAGAATGGAAGCACCAAATCCCATACAGAACAAGGCAGTGTGTTTTATACAATATCAGCTATATTATTTATTGTGTTTTGGTCATCAAGATTATGTACTATTCTGGTGATGTAATTGTTATTCTGTATAGGTCTCACATGTGCTAGTGTGTTGCATAGCAGTGTGACATGTTCTGGTATACCAGTTTCTTCGCAAATGCATATTTGATTGTTTGTTGGGCCATTTCCTACCAGCCATGGGCCATACCCAGTACACTTAAACCACATGGAACTGTCTCCCAGCTTAGAGTGATATGTTTTAGTTGTAATCTTTCCATACATCAGGAAAGAAAGAGTGTACTCAGTGACCCATGTTGGTTGCCTCCCACTCTCTCTCTCTGCCATATTTGAATCTGCCATTGTTTAATTTGTGTTTTGTTAATAATATTGGTTCCTGTAATCTCAGTGACTTTATCGAGCTTGTCTCTTTTAAGCCAGTAAAGTGCAGCTCTATAATGTGTTATTATGTCTATGGGACAGGTCCCCATCATAACACAAAGTGCCTCTAGTGATGTGGTGTTGAAGGTTCCACTCATTCTCATGAGTACACTACGTTGACCCTTGCAGTTGTCTTGTTAGGCTGTTTGTTCAATCTTTGAGTCCAAGCACTTGTGGCAAAGCAAGTGATGTGTTCAGACATCACAATGTATTAGCTCCTTATCATCTTGATAGGTAATTTTTAGTGAGTTGTGTTGAAAACTATGCACAGACTAACAAGACTCGAGGCTTTGTCAATTGTCAATTTGATATGAACTTTGAAAGTCTGTTTTTAATCAAAATGCAGTCCTAGATAATATAGGGCTTGCTTCCTCTGTATACAGAGGAACCCAATTTCAAAATTAGACAATACTAGCAGTGTCCCCCTGAGCATCCCCCTGAGCAGCACTAGTTTTAGTTAGTTTTTTTTTCTTTGCAGAAATTATTCATTTTCTGAAGCAGTTGCATGCCTTTTGTCTCTAGTGCTGCCCTTGAGGTGGCTGACACAATTATGAGCAGGTCATCTGTGTTCGCTACCACACCTTTCCCCCCCTGTTGTCACCACCCAAGATGTTCAGCAAGGGCTCAATTGCGATATCCTAAAATATTGGTCTGCACATTGAGCCCTGTGGACATTCCTTTGTCATTCTCTTGACAACCTTGCATGTACCAGCCCTCTAAAATAGCCTCCTCAGCTACTGCAGAGAGGTGTAGAGGGAGGCTGATAGCTGTATTTCCCTTAAGTTGGCAAAGAGGTATGGCTAGCAGCAGGTTGTCAAAAGCCCAAACTATGCTGATTAGTATAGTGGCCATGTATGTGTTACTGTCTGTGCTTGTTTGATGGTCCTTCTATTGACCTAGTTTCCCTGGAGCTAAATTGGTGGGGCATTAGGTTGAGGAGTCATCTGTGCTACTTTCCTGTACCTTGGCGAGAGTTGTCAAGAGGCAGATCAGTCAGTGTGTTTTGGGATCTTGATTTTACTATATTACCACTTTAGTAGTTTTCCAGAGGTTTGAAATTCTGCCTGTCAGTAGTGCCTCGTTGAACATGTTCATAACAAAAGGTGTAATATTTGATTACTATTTGTATTAATGTTTCCGAAAGTACTTTGAAAAGTACTGGCCCAGACAGAGGACAATTAGTGCTTGAACCATATCATTGTCACAAGAAGAAGTCATGACAGCAATCAGAAGGCTTAAAAACTGTCATCAATGCAAAATCCCCCTTGTGGACATCAGGTAGAACTGATATCAGTTAGACAAAATAAAGGACATTGCACAATATGTAGAAAGAAAAAGACTGTTCATTCTAAGAAAGGGTATATACCACATGAGTATTGAGTATATAGGTGACAATGAGCCATAAGCCCTGTCTGAACACATTATCACAGCAGAAATAATAGACACAGCATACCTGGGTGATCTGCATTACTTTGAGGTTTTTATTAACCACTATTATTGCGACTTTTGCGTTTGGTGTTCCTGCTATTGTGATGTAATGTAAAGAGAGCCATGGAATCTTTCCACCTTGCAGAGAGGGTTCCTGAATGCAGGCGATGTCTGCTATTGTTTCATCTAAGAGCCTACCTAGTTCATGTTTACTAAGGTGTTACTATGGCAATTTAGTTGTATTACCTTCAGAAGGGGAATCTAGTGAATGAAAAACACTTCGGTGTGGTTTCCCTAAAATCCAGAAGCACATGCCACTGTGTCCTCACAGAGTCCTTGCAAGTCCTTGTATGGTTTCCCTAGGTTTAGGCCCTCTCCCCTTCGTGCACATGTCTCACCGAAAACCTTACATAATTCTTTGGGGTTTTGTTAGGATGAACCTAAGGGTTGAAAATCTCCCGTCAGTTTGTTCAGTAGTTGGAAGGAGATTTTATCGCTATTTTCATGCTTAGTTCATATTATGCAGGGAAGAACTGTTTGAAACATATCCTTGTTTTCTAAACTGCTAAGCTGTAGATTTGCTTCTAAAGTTTTCATAGATTATTTGATGAATGGTATTGAGCTTTGGGTTCTTGGTTGTATCTGGTTGGTGTTCTTGACTGTTCATTTGTTGTTTCAATTTCTACTAATTTGGTAGTGTAGCATGTTTTCCCTGCAATATGGCTTCTGGTAGTGTGGAGTTGTGTGTGTTTTTGCTGAGCATTTCCCCTGACAGTGAATTCTTGTTGTTGATCTCTGCTGGGGGCTTGTTCATGAAAGCTGACTGTTGTGTGTCTGTTTCTGGGTCGTTGTGTCTGGTTTTGTGCCAGTGCAGGATATGTCTTTCAGTTCAGCTACCTTACTGTTTTGTTTTTCACAGGTACTGTGTGTGCTATCCCTGTAAGCAAAATTAACTGGAGTGATATAGGGTCTACATTTGGTTGTATCATTTGCCACTTGTTGTGCAGGTAGTGTGCAATTGTCTTTCTTTGTGTTTGCCTGTGGTGTTGCATTTCTTGTGAACTCTGTGATATCTTCATTCTCAGGATTTTCAAGGATGTTGTTACATTTCTCTGTACTGTCTTATGAGTTGATGAACTGGAAGATGAAATACTACAAAAGGAGTCCAACCTAGAAGATGGCCCAATTAAACATGTGATGTTTTAGGTGGCTGACCACTTCATATTTGATTTCATCCTGCATGCACATTTCATCTATATAGTCAGTAACACTGAAGTACTTAAACTGTATTGTCCCCCAGGACTGAGCCACTACATTGGTATTAATATCTGCATTTGGGGGTTTAATAAACCCATGTGTTGCAACCAGGCAACAGACAACAGGCAACGGCTTGCTGCCAGCCTCTTTTTACCTTTGCCTGTCTGTTATTAGTTACATCTGTTCCTGTGGTTGTTAGGAGGGTGGATTTCCACCAGTTTTGGTGGCACTCATTAATGGACATTGTCCAGTACCTCATACTCAGTGCACACTATTTGTCTTTTGTAGATCTGCTTAGAAGTATGACAGGAAATGTGGTAAGGCAGGTAGGTCACACTGTTTCTGTGTTTGCATGGGATACAGCCTACAGGATTCTCCTCCCTGCTTTCTGACTTTTTGTGTCACAGTTTCATACATTCACATATACTGGGTCCTTGTCACAGTGGTTCGATGGGTGACTGAAGCTCCAACAGGTAACACATTTTTGTACAGTAATGAAGTCATTGATATACAAAGATTCAAACTAAATAAAAAACCCTTTCTTTTTGGAGCACTTCTAAAATATTGTTTACTGTCCTATCACCTGTCGGCCTTGTTTTAAATTTTATTTTAATCTCACTATTGAACTAGTCTTTAGTAATGTGTTCACTCAGATTTATTTCATATATCTCTTCTAAGAATTCCTGGTCAGTTAAATATGTTGAGACATGGTGCACTGCCAGCAGGGATATAAACTTCTTGGGTCCTTCACACATAATGCCCGTAAGCTGTGCTTTTTTTTCTATTATCTTTTTCTTGTCCACTCACAGTTCTGTTTCAGTTATTACAGTGTTTGCTGCTGACTTTATTGATTTTATTTTTAATTTATCTTTCTTGGGGTTAATTGTTTTAGTGATGGTTTCTCTAATGGGTGTGGCGTCTTGGTTGGTTTCTAATTTAAAGAAAAGTATGCTGGACTACTTAGCTTTTGTTTGTTGAATACATTCTTGCACTTTGTGGCTACCGGTTCAACTGCAAAACCTAAAAGCAACCACTGAATGGGGTTTGTGAATAGATGCACTTCAGCACCAGTTCTGTGAGACAATAAAAGATGTGATGATGGAATCAGAGTTAGCGGGCAGTCTTGCGTTAGTGTTCAAATTAGGTCATGCAGTATTCATACAAGGCTTGTATGACACCAATTTCAAGACAATAGTAAGGGCTAGAGGTGAGTCAATAACTCTCTCCGAAGCAGTAGATATTGCATCAACAGAAGAAAGCGCGATTGAGTCTGCACGAGAGAAACCAATGGAAAGGAGAGCTCAGAAAATAGATCATCATCATCATGACTGATTATGCCTTTCAGCGTTCAGTCTGGAGCATAGCCACCTTATAAAATTCCTCCATGATCCCCTATTCAGTGCTAACATTGGTGCCTCTTCTGATGTTAAACCTATTACTTCAAAATCATTCTTAACCAAATCCAGGTACCTTCTCCTTGGTCTGCCCCGACTCCTCCTACCCTCTACTGCTGCACCCATGAGTCTCTTGGGTAATCTTGCTTCTCCCATGCATGTAACATGACCCCACCATCTAAGCCTGTTCTCCCTGACTGCTACATCTATAGAGTTCATTCCCAGTTTTTCTTTGATTTCCTCATTGTGGACACCCTCCTGCCATTGTTCCCATCTACTAGTACCTGCAGTCATCCTAACTACTTTCATATCCGTAACCTCAACCTTGTCGATAAGGTAACCTGAATCCACCCAGCGTTCACTCCCATACAACAAAGTTGGTCGAAAGTTCGAACGGTGCACAGATAACTTAGTCTTGGTACTGACTTCCTTCTTGCAGAAGAGAGTAGATCGTAGCTGAGCCCTCACTGCATTAGCTTTGCTACACCTCGCTTCCAGTTCTTTCACTATGTTGCCATCCTATGAGAATATGCATCCTGAGTACTTGAAACTGTCCACCTGTTCTAACTTGTTCCTCCTATTTGGCACTCAATCCGTTTATATCTCTTTCCCACTGACATCACTTTTGTTTTGGAGATGCTAATCTCCATACCATAGTCCTTACATTTCTGATCTAGCTCTGAAATATTACTTTGCAAACTTTCAATCGAATCTGCCATCACAACTAAGTCATCCGCGTATGCAAGACTGCTTATTTTGTGTTTACATATCTTAATCTCACCCAGCCAGTCTATTGTTTTCAACATATGATCCATAAATAATATGAACAACAGTGGAGACAGGTTGCAGCCTTGTCTTACCCCTGAAACTACTCTGAACCATGAACTCAATTTACCGTCAACTCTAACTGCTGCCTGACTATCCATGTAAAGACCTTTAATTGCTTGCAAAAGTTTATGCTTTATAGATCTAGAAAAGGCATATGACTGGGTTCCTGGGAGGAAGTTATTGTCTGCCTTCTATTCCAAAATCCCGTAGAACAGATACAAAACCCTGTTCCACTCATATCACTTCTCCATTGTTTGCCACAAGCTAAAGATCTGGTCCTGACAACCTCTAAGAGGCCTAAACCCACACTGACTTTCATCCAATTGGTCCTCAACTAATACTCGCACTTTCCTTTCAACAATACCTGAGAAGATTTTACCCACAACACTGATTAAAGAGATACCTCGGTAGTTGTTCAATCTTTAAGCATGGAAACAGAAAAGATTGTGTGTGATTACTGCTTTTGTCCAGTTTTATCAAATACAGTGGAACGTCGGGTCTTAAATGGCTACACAGGATAATTGAAATGGCCTGGGAGTCGGGACAGGTTCCACGAGTTCCGACTTAATTTCGTCCACCCCAGCTACTTTATTGCACTGCAATCTATTGACCATTTTCTCCACTTCCTCAAATGTGATCCTATTTCCATCATCATTCCTCTCCCATTCTACCTCGAAATCTGAAACATCGCTGATCATATTTCCACCTACATTGAGCAACTCTTCAAAATATTCCCTCCATCTGCCCAAGGCATCCACAGGATTCACCAGCAGTTTTCCTGACCTGTCCAAAATACTTGTCATTCCCTTCTTACCTCCCTTTCGAAGATTGCTAATTACACTCCAGAATGATTTTCCAGCAGCCTGACCCATAGTCTCCAACCTGTTTCCAAAGTCTTCCCAAGATTTGTTCTTGGATGCTGCAATTATCTGTTTGGCTTTGTTTCTTTCTTCAACATAACTTTCTCTGTCTACCTGAGATCTAGTATGTAGCCATTTTTGATACTCCTTCTTTTTCCTTTTACAGACTGCCTTGACTGTGTCATTCCACCAAGCTGTTTGTCTTGGAACAGTAGTGTGCTTCATCCTACTTTTACATTCTTTAGCCACTTCTAGTACTGTGTCCCTGTACCTTGTCCATTCCTTTTCCAGTGACTGTAACTGACTACATTCAACTAACTGGTACCTTTCTGAGATTGCTGTTATGTACTTGTGCCTGATTTCCTTATCCTGAATTTTCTCCACTCTTATCCTCCTACATATGGACCTGACCTCCTGCACTTTTGGCCTCACAATCCCAATTTCACTGCAGATTAAATAATGATCAGTGTCATCAAAGAATCCCCTGAATACACGTGTGTCCCTCACAGCCTTCCTGAATTCCTGATCTGTTATTACATAGTCAATGACAGATCTGGTTCCCCTGCCTTCCCAAGTATACCGGTGAATGTTCTTATGTTTAAAAAAGGAGTTTGTGATTACTAAGCCCGTACTGGCACAGAAATCCAAGAGTTGTTTCCCGTTCCTGTTGGCCTTCATATCCTCTTCAAATTTACCCATAACCTTTTCATACCCTTCTGTTCGATTTCCAATCCTGGCATTAAAATCACCCATGAGCAGAACACTGTCCTTGTCCTTTACTCTAACAACTACATCACTGAGTGCCTCATAAAAACTATCCATCTTATCTTGATCTGTCCCTTCACAATGTGAATATACTGACGCAATAAGGTATGCAAACGAACGACTGATGTGGATAGATTTGACAGTGTCTAGCAAGAAAATTAGGATTGTAACTACGCTGGGTTCCATTTCTTTCCTGATGTAAAGCCCTACTCCCCATTGTGATATTCCTGCTTGGACTCCTGACAGGTAGACCTTGTATTCTCCTACTTCCTCTTCTTTCTCACCCCTTACCCGAATGTCACTAACAGCTAAAACGTCCAGCCCCATCTTACTTGCAGCTTCCGCCAGCTCTACCTTCTTCCCAGAGTAGCCCCCATTGATATTAATAGCTCCCCATTTTATTACCATTTGTTTGCCAAGTCGTATCTTAGGAGTCCCTGGTTTGTCAGTTAGAGGTGGGACTCCATCACCTCCAAAGGTCCGAGAAATTTTGCTCTGATTGTTGCCAGCATCATATTTAAAGTACCAGGGAAGCAGGTTGCTTGCCTTACTTGCCCCGAGTCCCATTGGGTTTTACCTCTACCAAATCCACAGGTTAGTCCCTCAACTGTTAGTCTTTGCTGTATGAGCACGGTAGTCTTTGCTGTATGAGCACAAAGGTGACCACGATTCAGAATATGTCCGAGATGCCCAGCCTTATTCCTAAGTAACTGGTATCCCGACTATCGAGACCACTTACTTGGCCAATCATACGTTGCCTGTGGTTCATGAACTAGGACATGACTATAGGAACCCACACCATGTCATAAAATTCAAAAGTGTTTTAATTGTGGAAAACTGGGGCACATAGCAAAGAAGTGTTCTGATAATAAGAGGCTATGCAGTGTAGGCATGGTACCAGTACAGATGAAACCGTGAAAAGAACAAAAGGGCGACAAAGAAAGATTTGCAGAAAAGCAGGAAGAAGGTAAGGTTTATGGGGACCATTATGACCCAATGACAAATATTGTGTGTTTTAAGTGTAATAAAAAAGGTCATTACACTTGAAACTGTAGGAATTGGCCCGTAATATGAAAGAAATATTGCGCACAGGGAAACTAAGAGGAGATGCAATGAGGCAGTCGCATTGCGACCTTTCTGGCAAGGTATAGAAGGTAGACTGCACTAACAGAAATGAGTATATTACAGTAAGATGTGAAAAGGTCGTACGGAATCCAATGAGGCTTTTGATAGATAGTGGGGCACAAATAAGTCCGTTGGAAAAGAACAGTGTACGGGCATCAGAAAAGTGTGATCCTACTCAGAGTATTAGAATTAAAGGTATTAGTAAAGATGTTGTTATACCAGAAGGTGCCCTAGAAATTGAGTTACAGATTGAAGACAGAATTGTACAATACCAATTCCAAGTAATAGGAGCAGAAGTGGATCTGCCATTAGATGGATCTTTAGGTAGAGATTTTTTTTTTTTTGCAAAGCATAAGGCAATTAAATCGTTTCCCACAAATCATAACATATCTTGTATCATAATCTATAAGTTGCAAATGGCACAAGAGTTGCATCGAGTAGTAGTTGTTAAGAGAGTGTTAGGAGGCCCCACTAGAAACGTGAAGAGTATCATGGGTGCTAACGGGATAGAGACACCGTGAGATGTTTATCCGTTTATTGTTGGAACCATGAAACGAGGTCAAGATGTGTCGAAGGAAGGAGTAAGTACTTTAACATTTTCCTCATACGCGGCTCCTACCACTGTCAGACATAAGCCTATCGCGGTAAGAAAAGCAACATATGGGAAAAATGTTAGAAAGAAGTCTATGGCAGTAAGAGCCGGACATAAGAAAAATGTCAGTAAGAGGTTGATGAGTCCCACAAAGGAAAGGTGCAATCATAGCTGCCTAGAAGGAGAAGATTTTGTAAAGGCAAGAAATGAAAATTGTAATGGTTCAGTTTTGGTAAAAGCTGAGTTAGTAAAGGTAGAGCCTGACAAAAGGTCTAGCCGCAGTTATGCAGAGGTGTTGCAGAACACAGATTTGAAGGTCGATTTAGCTGCAGTTGAAGCTGCAGAATTTAAAAAAAAACTGTTATGATAGTAGGCTTACCATGAGACATGGAGGATGTACAATGATACAAAAGTGTACATTAATTGTAGGCCCTAGACAAGAAAAGATAATAAAAGTACGAAAAAGTTTATTGGATGCATTGGAAGTGATCATTCCAAGACAAGAATTACAGGCAGGTTTAATTGTTCCAAATGCATTAGTTGCTGTAAGGGAAGGGAAGTGTATAAGAAGTGTCTTAAACACTAATGAAAAGGAAGCTGAGTTAGCTCCTCAGCTAACAATACAGGATCATCTACCTCTGGTGGAAGAAGCGACAGTAAGACAAGTACAAAAAGTACTTCAGATAGGAAATCCAGAGTGAGTAAATTAAAAGTAGTACTGCGTGTAAATCACTTAAATAGTGAAGAGGAGAAAGCTATAATAGAGATATGTTTAGCTTACAATGATGTGTTCCAATTGCTAGGAGATAAGTTATACAGAAGCTGTTAAGCATGAAATTCCGCTAAGTTAATTCCAGAAGCCAAGGGAAAGTATTGCAGGCCGAAATTGATAAGATGTTACAAGATGACATTGTAGTACCCAGTAAAAGTGCCTGGTGTTCAGTGCCCAAAAAGATGGACGCCAGTGGAAAGCAAAAATGGCATGTAGTAGCAGACTACAGACGATTAAATGAATTAACAGTTAATAATGTATTTCCCTTACCAAGGATAGATGAAATTTTAGGCGGATTGGGTAAAGCAAAGTATTTTTCCACTCTGGATCTAGCCAAAGGCTATTATCAAGTGGTATTAGATGAACAAGACCAAGGAAAGACTGCTTTTAGCACTCCCTATGGCCATTATGAGCATAAAAGGATGGCTCATGGGATTGAAAACGGCTCCAAATACTTTTCAAAAGTTAATGAATATGGTCTTAATGGGATCTCAAGGTGAGAAGGTATTCATTTATTTGGACAATGTGATAATTTTTGGTTCGTCATTAGAAGAACATAATCACAGGCTAGAAGAGGTTTTTGAGAGACTCAGATGGTATAATTAAAATGTGTGAAAAGAAGTTACATTTCTGGGACATGCACTTGCAGCTGGTGGACTGAAGCCAGACCCTTGGATACTGTTGCACAGCTTCAGCCTTACAAGGCCAGCAAACACAACTCAGTTGAAAGCATTTCTTGGATTAAGTGGCTATTATCAGCAATTTTTGGACAATTACAGATAGTTTCCTTTTTCAGCAATTCGTACAATGGCTTTGCTGTCTTACTATAAGTGGGGAAATGAGCAAGAAGAGGCATTTCAACAGCTGAAAAAAAAACTGTTGAAGCCTCCTATTTTACAATACCCTGATTTTAGTAGCGACTTTATTGCCACCACAGACACGAGTCAGACCTCGCTTGGAGCAGTGTTATCATAAGGTAAGTTAGGAAGTGATTTACCTGTTGCATATGCATCGAGAACTTTGAATAAAGTGGAGAAAAATTATAGTACAATCGAAAGGGAAATGTTAGCCATATGTTGGGCAGTGAAACATTTTCGTCCATACCTGTTTGGACGTAAGTTTACTGTCTGTACGGATCATAAACCACTGTTGTGGATAAGTTGTGTATCAGATCCTTCATCCCAATTGTTAAAATTTAGGCTCAAACTCGAAGAGTATGACTATCAGATTGTATAGAAAAGTGGCAAAAGAAATCTGGTAGCAGACGCGCTATCACAAATACGAAACATTGAGACAACAAACCAGAATGTAGAGATGAATGTAATTGAACAAGTAGTAAATGATAGGAGAAGCCATAGATGAAAGTAAAGCCCATGAACAATCAAAAAGTCTGACTTGATACTAACTCCAGAAGAGAAATTGAAAATTCTTAAACAGTACCATCCCTCACCAATTGGGGGACATCAAGGAATTGGTAGGACATATGAAAGAATTAAACCATATTGTACATGGGATGGTATGAAAGCAGATATTGAGCAGTACATTTGCAAGTGCAAAAGCTGCCAAAGAAATAAGTTAACACAAAGTAAAACTAAGATGCCTATGGAAATAACATGTAATTGAGTGTTGTGATGTTGACATAGCTGGTCCACTCACACTAACAGATCAAGGCCATAAGCACATACTTACATTCCAAGATGCATTAACAAAATTTCTAGTAGCGGAACCAATTCAGCAACAAGACACAAAATAATTTTCTCTAGCAACTGTTTCTAAGATATGGTATACCATCAACATTACCAAGTGATATGGGAAGCAATTTTATGAGTGAAACAATGCGAAGAGTGTGCAGATTATTACATATAGAATATATCCACACTACCAGTTACCATCTGCAAGCCAATGGAGCATTAGAGAGAACACATTGGACTTTGCATATGGAACCCAAGTGTCCCAATTCGTTTGATTTCTATTTACATAGTGTCTCAATGTCTCTGTCAGTGTTTGTATTTAACACTACTCCACATAGTGCCACAGGTTATACCCCGCATGAGCTGTTCTTTGGAAGAGTATGCAACATTCCAGGTGTATTACAAAAAATGCCCACAGATGTAATTTACAATTATGATGATTATGTTATTGAACTGAAAGAAAGATTATGAAATATGCATCAGAGCGCACGAGAATTAATGACACAAACGAAGGTTAAAAATAAGGGGTACTATGACAAAACAGAAATTCCATGGAAGTTTGAGATAGGAGACAAGGTGCTTCTATTTGATGAAAGTGTACGAAGAGGCTGCTCGAAGAAGTTAGATAGTCAATGGCAAGGCCCATATCTTGTAACTGATCCTAATGTAGTAATTCGGTTAAGAGAGAACAAGTACCTAAAAGTGCACACAAATAGATTAAAAGAGTTCTTTTAAATTGCAGGAAAATGGCAACGTTCATGAAGATAGGATGACCAATCCTAATTACGGGATTTGCATTGGTAAGGACACAACCGGATCTACAGGTTACCAAATTCCAGTCATCCCCAGGTTTATATTATGATAAGAAAGGTATGGTCAGTTTAGCTTACAATTCTCCAGGTAACACTATATACTTAAATTTTGGTTTTAGATCTTCTAGATTAGAGTCCACTGAATCCTTTACAGCTCTTGCTGATGAGTTTTGCCAGCAAAAACTCTTGCATTTTATCATGCTTATATTCAATTGTAATACTGCAAAACAGGTGCTACAATGGCATGTACGTAAGATAACAAACTCACGAGGTCTAATTGAGCAATTAGCACATCACAGGCACAGGATTAGAAAATGTGGAATATTAAACTTTGTTGGTGAAATAAGTAAAGTGCTTTTTGGAACACTAGATGAAGATGACACATCTTATTTTAAAAGCGATATCAACCTGCTTGAAGGAGAACAGAAGGAATTACTTAGGTTGTCAAAAGAACAGGCAATATTACATAGTTTCAACCATATGGTAAACTCAATAGCAAGAAATGAATTCTCATACTGCAACACCCGCTGATTCAATTTCAATATCCAGTGTGTAATTATCTTTTCAACAGATCGACAATCAAGAAAAATTGCTATTTCGGTGACACTAAATGAGCAACTTATACAGTTAATATCAATATTCAATTAACTAGAGCAAGAGTATGATTTATTGATAAAAGCTATTGTCAATGTTCAGAAGGGAATATTAGTTCAAGATATTTTACAACTTGTATAGGATTTATTAAGTGTGATTCTAATTAAAGATGAGATTAAAGATAAGCAATTCCCAGTAGCTCTAATTGAAGACATGGGGCACCAGTTAATGAAGGTGATTGTTTTAGATGTATTAGTTGCTGGTAATATATTAAGTTATGTACTAAACATTCCATTAGTCGATAAAAGTGTGTTTCACATGTACAAGCTCTGGCCATTACCAGTCGAGGTTGATAGAAATACACGGTTGTTTACGTATATAGCACCAGAGAAGGAATTTTTATTAATGGACGATGCTAAAAGACAGTATGTAAAATTAAGCAATGAACAGTTGGTTTGTAAAAAGATTGAACCTGATCATAGTATATGTAAAGAGACCTTTGTCTTACTTTCCACCTATGATCATGAAGTTTGTGAAGCTAGAATGCTGCAACCAATAATTAAAATTCCTGCTGATTGAATTCAAAAGTACATAATATTGAATGAAAGTGTCTGGACACAAATTAGGTGCTTCAAAAAGCCATTCATTTTCTCTAAGGACGAGGGATTCACAATATTATGTAACGAGCAAACACCGTCAGACATAATTATATGAGGAATCGGTAAACTGACATTTTAGAGCAAGTGTAAAGGTTATGGAACTTGGATATTAATTCAATCTGAACATATTATTAGATCTATTAATGACATTGTGCCAAATTTAAATATGAATATAGACTGTTGTATGGTAAAAGATGAAAAACATAACATATCTAACAACTGGTGTAATAGGTAACTACAGAGGTAAGTCTAACTTATGTCCTGCTGCTGTCAAATCATCTGTCAGACGAATTGGAAAATGAGATATTGTATCAACAAAGAAACGCTTTTAAATTGTTTACAGTTAATAGTATACATATCTGGAGTTACAAAATACCACAATCAACATGACTATACCTGTACCAAATTATCTGTAGATATTGTAATTGTTATCGAAGTTGTTTCAAATTCCTATTCAAAAGTTTGGACGATGATTGTTGTAGAAGAATATGCATAAGAAATAAAATTGTGAACCAATATGTAGACAAAGAGATAGTTCGTTATCTGCATAGTGGTAATACTAATAAAGAAGGGGAAAGGATTATGTTTGAACAAGTATCAAGTAGATACATTGAAAATCCCAGTGATATAGTTTTATGGGAACGCAGTCATGTTCCAGAGAGATCTATTGATATAGAGCAAAGAAAACCTTTGTTGGGCTTAGATAAATACATTAAACGTTAATGAAAATATTTACAATAATATACAGGATACATGTGTTTTCAAATTATTTGAGGGCTCTTAGATAATATATGAGTGTGAAACGTATTGTTCATTTGTTCAAGCAGAAGTTGAAGTAATTGTATAGGTTAGTTGCAATAAAGGAAAATTGTATTGAGATATACAATTTGATATCGCATTTTTATAAATCTTTCATATTATTGTAACGTTCTCAGATGAGTATGAAGTGTATTGTTCATTTGTTGAAACAAAGGTTGAAATAATTGTAAAGTCAATTGTAAGCAAAGAAAACTGTATTGATGTATGGAAGATTTATAAATAAAGCATTACAAGTTTATAAGGCACTGGGAGCTCTTGAAAATTTTGCACTCTCGGGAATTGAGATTGCAAAATTTTCCCCATAGGGGGGAGGTGTCAAGAATAAATTATGAATAGGTGTATGTTAAGCTGTCTGTGAAGTTACAGTCCTGTAACACAGCAGTAGGAGCCGGTATTATACGCATTAAAGTGCTTCGACAGATGGAAAGCCTCCACACAAGCTTAGTACACAACGGATAGAGCCGGCATGGCGTAGCGCCTGGTAACAGGAAACTTCCACTCATAGCGGCTACGTGACAGACTCGGGGATTGGAAGGCAGCCAGAGCAATGGAAGATTCCCCAAGCATCATAGTAAAATCACAGGAGACTATATAAACAGCAGCTTAACAGCCTGTTGAGAATTTCGCTAGTATTCTGCCTCCGACATGGTCACTGCGCTACTCTGCCTCAGGGGCAGGACAGACTCTCGCGGCATCTAGTTGCACAGAGTAGTAGTTACACCTGCCACAGTTTGGTTCAGGTGTCAGAGTAAACATTACTCAAGCTTATGAGGCACTAACTCTCTCTCTTCTTCATTAGAAGCTTATTCACAATCACACCGAGTTCCCTGGTTTCAAAGTTATTCCAGATTTACAGATTCTGCTCCAGAACTATGAGCTGGACGAGCCCACTCCGCCTCAGCCAGGTTAGTGTCTGGTTTCCTGTGAGCGAATCAGGAAGAGGGAGCTAATTAGACACGACAAAGTTAACAACCTGAACTGAAAGAATCATGCCATACAACAGTACTAACATCCATCCTTTTATCAAAACAAAATATCATAAGCAAAGAAAAGAAGAAAGATTTGTGTGCCTTGCTAAAGTTTTTGAAATTCCAGATGATACAAATGAGTTTTAGAAAGATGTCCTGGATGAATAATGTACTGATGCAAGGTGGTCAACTTGGCACATGCAGTACTTTTTGTGTTACTCATTTCATACTTCACATAGTATTGATAATAATGATACACAATGATCAGTGAGAACATTGTAACCGCCAAAAGTGGACATACTGGCTATTAGGTAGGTGGAGATAACAGTGGTGACGTGTCATGGCATAGAAGCAATGAGACCTTGGTAGGTCATTGGATGAAGCTGGCACCACATCTGCTCACACAAGTCACATAATTCCTATAATTTCCATGGAAGGCAGTGATGTGCTCTGATGCCACATTCAATCACATCCCAGATGTGTTTGATCAGTGCAGATCCGGAGAACTGGGTGGCCGACACATCAATTGGAACTGACAGTCTGTTCCTCAAACCATCTCATCACACTACTGGTCTTATGACATGGAGAACTATATGATAATTATGTTTCCTAAGGGTAATGGCACTTTTCAACAATAAAGGAGTATATGTGGGCTGCAATGTGTACGATACTCCTTGGTCATCATGGTGCTTACATGAGCTCCTCTGGACCCATGGATGAATGTTATCCACAGCATAATGGAGCCACTGCCAGCTTGTATCCATCCTGCAGTACAAGTGCCAAGGAGCTTCTCCCCTGGAAGACAAAATAAAGGTGCCCTCCCATTGGCAAGATGAAGTAGGCATCAGCATTCATCAGACCATGTAATGCTCTGCCACTGCGCCAGTGTCCAGTGCCAGTGCCAGTGCCAGTGCCAGTGGTCACTTACACTATGACATCACCAACTATGACTGAAATGGGCTAGTATTGGCTCATGCATGGGTTGTTGGTTGCCGAGGCGCATCATTAATGCAAGGTAGAGTACAAGTGCATCTGAATAGGAGTGCTCATGCACTGTGTAAAGTCTGATGTTAGCTCTGCCACAGTTCAGTGCCTAACCTGTTGGATGTTGTAAGAAGAGCTGACTGGGCAGCTACCCCTCATTACAGATGTTTTACCAATGTCACAAAGCCTGGGCATGGTTGACCACATGTTGAAGGCACTGACCACAGCATTCCTGAAACACCCAAAAAGTTCTGTGCTCTTTCCAATACGCTTGTGCTGAGCCTGCAAATCATCGTAATCTGTCCTTGGCCAAACTCAGTGAGCATGCTCACTGTATGTAGAAAGGGAAAGCTGCGTGATCTATCTGTTTGATGCTACACACACTTTGCATGTGTCTGACAGTCATTCCTCACCAGGTGATGCTGCTATTGCCTGGATATGTTTATACCAATAGTGAGGTCAGTGGTCATTACTGATCAGCCAGACAGTTAACAATTATGTCAAAATAGTTTTTGTTGCTGTTATTGTATTATGCCTTTGTATTTCTATTATTGTTGTTTATGGCTTTACTGAGAATATAAACTAGAAATTAAAAAATGCTAAAATATGCATTTCATAATGATGCCGGCACATCATAAACACTATAGCATGTAAAAAATTAGTTGTGGAAAAAAATAGATGGAATTAATGAAGACAATATAACTGATTCCAACAATAATTATAAACTTTTGAAAAAATTGGAAAAATCACACTTTAGTATACTGTTATAAAAATTAAATTCTAATGTATTTCATTACAATGCTTTATTAATGTAACTGACATCTAGTAGTCATGTAAAAATTCAACTGCTCAAACATATCTATCTAGATAATTATGAAAAAACTAATTTCATAAAAACAGTCTCTGTTTTTTCAAAACTTGATAAATGCAACAGTCATATGCCATATTGAAAATAAATTTTTCTTCTACATTATAAACTTTGCACATCTCTCTAAAATTTTGAATTACAGAAAATGCAGCTGCTTACGACACTATTCATGTAAATGAGTGAATTCATAGTCTTGGTGTGCACTTGTGGTTAGTTTAGGTGATTACATTCAATCTGATGAACATTACAAAATTTGGAACAGATATTACAGACTTCATACTAAGTGATTATTTTCAAGTCAGTGCCTCTGATCAAGTCACAAAATTATTTTTGGGGGGCCAAGAATAATTTTCTTAGGACTGCGTTTCCATCTACATGTTCGACACTCCAAACCAAAGTTATCTGTCAAATGTAGTACCTATTTGCAGATGACACCAGTGTATTGATTGAAGATGGAAACAGAAAGGCTCTTAGACTGAAATCTTTTCATTTGTGACTTCAGCATACAGAGTGGTTTGGGAGCAATAACCTAAAAAAAAAACTGCCATTATACAATTCCACACACAACAATTTTAAAAATCCATTAAAACCAAATATTTCTTTGGAAAACCAAAAAATTAAGTGTCACTGGAACAAAATTGCTTTGTTTACTTACAAAACAATCTGAAATAGAATTTAAGAATGTGATGTGCTGTTCCATATAATTCTCGTTGCATAGGTCATTTTAGAGAGCTTGGAATTCCCACAAGTGCTGAAGGAGAGTGGTGGCACGCATACTTTCCCTTGTGAGTTCTGACATCATATTCTTGGGAAATTCTCCTCACAGCATAACAACTTTCATGAAACAAAAAAAGATTGCATGATTTTCAGCTATTTGCATTTTTCATTATCCTCACAAACTACGACTGGCTGGCGACTAGCCTCTACCGCTTGACTCGCTGAAATTTCAATCACAATGTCATTTCAGTCAGAGTATAGGTCAGTAGTGGTACAAAACAAAAATTAAGGTATGTTTCTTCAACTTTATTTATGTTTTGATTTCACTATGTCATCCAATGAACTAACATTTGTGGACTCACTACTTTGGATAATCTCATGAAACATGCTTCGGTGGAGAAGCAAGTGTTGTTTGTCTATATCTGTTCAAACATTCATTCAATATTTTATCTTTCTATGAATCAATTTCTTCTTGGCGATAACAATTTGATTTACAAAACATGAATGATTGAGTTTTGAACCATGATTCATAATACAATCTTCTATATTTGTCACATACTTCATCAATTCATCTGTAGAAACATTTAGTGGAGTCATCATATTTCTTTTCTTCTACTTTTCTTCTACAGGGTAATTTTGGGGAATCAACATACATATCTTGACATTTTGAAGTTACTTCACCCCAGAATGATTCAAAATTGTTTCTCATAAATTTAATAGAGAAGGCCAATAAGATGATATCCACTCTTGTAACTTCTAAGTCTAGGGATTTCCTCTGGTCACATTGATACCACAAACATAGCACTACAAACAGTTTTACCAAAAGTGGTAACATGAAAAAGAAATCATATGTCTGCATATTAATCAAAAAGCCATTTGCTTTGGCCCCAGTGTCTGAATTGTCATTTCTTGAAACATCGAGAAAAAATTCCTGAAGTTCCGTATAGTTGGACAAAACTGAAGACATTGTCTTACAAGTTGGTCCGTAAGATACTGGGCAGATTGGTTTCAAATTTGTAGAGGCATCTGCCTTCAGGTGAGCAAAAAGATCTAATCTTTTAGGCAAATCTCTCACAAAATGTATTAAGTCCTTCATAACATTCAATGCATTTTGACATTCTGGAACTGCTTTCACAGTGTCTTGTAGTGTTAGATTTAAACAGTGTGCAAGGCAGTGCACAAACACAGCTCTCCATTTCCATAAACTTTGTCTGGACACCATTATATAAGCCGGCCATGTTAGCTGAACTGTCAAAGCCTTGGCCCCTACAATTAGATGTAGGCAAATCAAATCGTCTTAAAATGTTGATAATAATACAAAGTACCGCACCTAAGGCTCTGTTTGATATAGAGTATAGCCCTAAAAAATATTCTTCTATCTCTAGCGAAACATCAACAAATCTTATACAGATACTAAATTGCTCTTTGGTGACTATGTCTGTTGTTTCATCTGCTATTATTACACAAATACAGGATATCAAGAGTGCAGAATATTTTGCATGACTTATAAATGGACATCCCATGATGTGCAAAATGAAATTTTGGTCATTTTAAGTTTCCCACTATAGCCATATTAAAAGTAGCTGGTCATCTTCACACTGACAATTTATTACACCTTCAAAGTTACTTGTTTCATCAGTATGCCCACGTATTGCAAGCCGCTGCACTGCTAAATACTGGAGGGAAGATATGATTTTTAGTAAACAAGCTCGGTTTCTTTCGTTTGTGTCAGTTTTTCTTTGGAAATCTGGCTAAATACGTTGACATTCGATTTTAAAGGTTTGAATTTCAGTACAGCCTTTCTGTGCAGCCCAATGCTTCATGCACTTTCAACTTTGATTTTTCAGACTGGAAGAAAGGGGTAGAAGTTTCCATGAAAGTTTTTTCCATTTTGTGAGAAAACTGAAAACGATTTTCTTCAAACATTTGTCTGCAAATTTTGCAAAAAATTATATCTTTTACCTTATTGTAGTCGATCCATGCAAATTGCTGTTTTCAAGAGGGCTGATAACAGCATTGTTTTTTTCTGGGAACAGTGTTTTTTGTCAACACCACAGTTCCATCACTATCTGTGTCTTTGTTGTCACACACAGCGATGGTGGAGATAGACCCAGTGTTAGTGGTGCTAACACTTGCCACATTGTCACATTTCTTCCTAATTATAAACTTGTTAATCTTTCGTTCCTTACTGTCCAGTTTAAAATAGTCTTACTGTGACACAGTTCAGTTGTCCAACTGACTACTGGTGATGCCCAGTTCTGGAATATTTACATTTGTTGCCAACATTAGCTGTGGCCTTGTATCAGAATAATTCATCGAATATAAAGAGATATTACAATTCTACCCTTGAGTGACGTTTACAAATTTTCTATCTTCATACTCGCAGAATCCATGTGCAAAATAGTTTCATAAAATAGCTATGCCATGAGTGTGCCAATTAGCCTAACAACCACCAGAGAGAGCACTACAAAGAATAATTAGGCAAAGACAATCTCGGAAGCTTTTTTTCTGAGCTTGGTTTTGAAGAACTGTAATCTGATTATTGAGATTTATGACAGAAGATAACTGATACGAACTGTACGATTAAAAGGGAAATATATATATTGCTCCTTCATACAAAGGTGTGTATTTGACATTTGAGAATTAATGATATTCATCGATATATTGCGTAGTTGTTAATCAGAAGGGAACTTCCGAAAGACTGGATACAAATCTGAATTTAACCTTCCAAAGAAGTAATGGAGCTCTTGGATTATTAAACTTCATGAAAGCCAAATATCCGCTTGATCTGAGGTTTCCCGACTGCCTCATATTTTTGGGAGCATTGTATAATCATTGTATTTGTACAGACTAGCAGACTGACGCAAAGCATGAGCCTGCAGAGAAGAAGAAACATCGCCTGATTTCATTATAACAAGTAAAATTTCTGAATCATTTTGAGTGACTTAGCTATGACTGTGTTCCCTATCATGAATGACTGATTGCTCGAACGAATTGAGAACTACATAGATAGGAGGAAAAATTACAGCCTGTGTAACAGTACTGTGCGCCTAACAAGAAGTAGCCATGTAACAATAGTGTTGATTATTGTTAAGACTGATTCTAGGGAGGGGGCGGGGGAGGGGGGGGGGGGGGGGTGGCGAACCATGCCATCACCCAGGGTGGCAGATTTTTGTTTGGGCATGGCAAATCCGTCTTGCGTAAATGGAGGAATGTGAGAATAAATTGGAAATACAAATTATTTATAAAATCAAGGGTCTTATTGAAAATTATCTATGGTACAGAAACAGTGTGCTCCGATTTACGAAAGAAATGTGTCCTCCAACAAAAATTGCTTAAAATGTATTGCACTGTAAACATATCACTGACTGTTGTGAATATGTCTTTAATATCAAGGCAGCAAAGAGATGAATGAGTGTGATAAGTGAAAATAAGGTGTCATGTTTGAAATATATTGTGGGACAAGTTGACTATGTCGTAAAAGGGTATGGGGGGGGGGGGGGCGCTTGATATTTTCACACAGAGCAACAAAATCCCTGGAGCCGGTGCGGATTTGTGCGGTGTTGTACCTACTGATTGTCAATACAATTTACAAAAATGAATGAAGGGTCTTTAACATTACCTAGTTCTTCTAGCGATCACCATCAAATTCAGTGTGACTATTACTCATTAGTTTTTTTTTTACAAGCTGCCAGTAGGTTGCTGTGGGAAGAAGTGGAGCTCATCCTAGCAGCCAAAGTGCTGCGAGCTCATGGTGAGCTTTCTTTCCCTGCATACCTCCGTACAGTAAAAGTGTGCGAATAGTACAGATGCAGGAGACAAACCCAGTCATGACAGTTTGTCACATGCAGAGGTTGGAGGAGTAGTGGAAAGAAAATACCGATTGTACGAGCTATTGCATATTCATCATGCACAAACATTATGCAAAATTGTATGTGCAAGTCTTAACAACTTTTCCAGAAAAGGATGAGGAAGGGGGAGAGAGCAGTGAGAAATGCATGTTTGAATATTGGGGGAGGGGGGGGGGGGGGGGAGTGAGGACCCTACTTTTAACTATTTGGGGGGGGGGGGGGGGCACAAAGTACCTTCCCCCCCTAAGTTGGCGCCACTGGACTTGATGATAAGTCTTCTGCGACATTTAAACAACAGGGAACTGCTGTGATGTTGCTAAGCCACAGCTGTAGAACTGTTTACCTGGACTGAATTTAATAACACTTTAAGTATATATGACCCAAAATGGCCACAAACAGTAGGTCAGATGACATCAAAGTGTTTAGGCTTCAAGATTTGGTGTGGAGCACATTATCGACAATAGCTTGCTTCTGTCATCAAAATTTCAGGCAGTTTCTGATGGAGCTACCGAGCACATCTGTGCATGTTTATTGGGTAGTCTATGAAGTGACTGAGTGTAGACAACAGTAGTAGACTAATGCCATTAAGCAACCAAGTTAAGCATCCTTACTTCCCAGAGTAATAAACAAAAGCAACACTCAATGATAGCTCTTTTACATACTTTTGGACAAAAATTGACAGGACAATTTTCGTGAGATCTGCTAGTGGAAGTGAAGTACTTTTGATTGTTGGAGGATGTTCACCACTGAGTGATGTGAATTGGAGAAAATAAATGTACATGTAATTCAATCTGAAAGCCCAGAGTTTTGCATTCATTATCACTGAAAGTAGTTACAAGCTGCAAAATTTGTTTGGAGAGTTTGACTGCAGACATATGGTGTTACTGAGGAAGAAGGGACTAGAATAAAGAAAGCATACCTTTGTGATAAGGAATCTATGTCTACAAAAAAAGAAGCCTTGGGTTTAATGTCCTGTTGACATTACGATCATTGCTAACAACACATTAATAGCACAAATTTTTCAGACAGTATATTCCTAGACAGTTTAATAACTGCCTCTTTGTTAAGCTTTTTTAAAGGAGAGAAAGCAATGCAAGGCCACAATAATGAAGTGTTGGTCAATTAAACAACAGAAATTATCATGTTGGTATATTTTCAAAATTGCCAAAGCCTTTTATTGAGCAGCTCACAACTTTGTACTACAAAGATTTATGTCATTAATGGCATCCCTATTGCATTGACAGAATTTTACCTCTATTAATGAGACCCTCTGCTCTATGTTATAGAGTATTTTCATGCCTGAGATACAATCTCAGAATGGGGGACTGCCACAGGGATCAGTACTGGGTCCGCTTTTGTTTATAACCTACTTAAATGGTCTTCCAGTAACTCTAAAGGGCAGTTCAGGAGCTGCAATGTTTGCTGATGACACAAGCATGCCAATCAGAGGTCCAAATTCAACCCTAGCAGAAACAGTTCAGTTGATTGCGAGATGTCTGAAATTGTTAGCTGAGAACCATTTGTAGGCCCGTTCATCAAAGACTCACATTATGCAGTTTCAGAATACCAATAATTACCTTTTATCATCAGTAGTAAAAATTAATGGCCACACTTTGAATGAAGCACAATGTGTTAAATTTGTTCGGGCCTTTCTAGATAACAAGTTAAAATGGTGTCAACACATTGATAAGCTAATGAAGCATCTCATTTCAGCATGCCCATAGAAACATCTCCCATTGTGTTGACCTAAAGACAACAGATTAGGCTTATTCTGCATATTTTCACTCCACACTGTCTCATGGAATTAGTTTCTGGGTCAGTACATCTAAAGTAAGTAAAGTTGTTATTCAGCAAAAGCGATCAGTACAAATAATACGTAAAGCAGACAATCATACACCTTACAAACACCTTTTTATGATCTTTGAGTTTTTCTGTTCACTTCCAAACATATTTTCACCTTAATGATTTTTGTTGCTGATGATAGTTTCCACTGTGATACACACTATTTTTGTCTCTCATATTGTGATAAAAATAAATGTTCATGTAGACTTTGCCTCTTTGTCCAGGGTTGAAAATGGAGGAACATACCATGGTGGTAACATATTCAGCAGGATCACATCTAACATAAAATAAGAAATTGAGAACCCCTATTAATTCAAAAGAACATTAAAACCTATCTCATTAACCACTGTTTCTACAAATTATCTGAATACCTCAGTTTAGGGATTGGAAAGTTCTTTTACCTACATGGCAAGTAGCACTATTTGTTACATTGCTCTTGGCTGGTTCATGAGTAAAGGGATCACAATATGGGGCCATCAATCCCTTTTTCCACAGTCAAACAGGTCTCTGGTTAAAAAAATTCCCAAAAGGAAAATGGGAAAGTAAAAGGCATAGAATTAACTGGGAGGCACAATGAAATAGTAAATGAAAGAAAGTAATGAAAAGGAGAGAATGTACACTAAAAGGCAAAGGTAGTGGAAGGTATTAAAATAATATAGCAGATAGCCTGGGCTGGCTGATTGCAAAAATAAAAAAGGATGAGCCAGCCACTCTGCAACACACTAACTCAACCTTTCTGCTACTCTGCCAATGGGTTTGGGAGACAATGCCGCCATGACTGATATAAAGTCCACCGCAGAGAGGCTAAAACTGGGCAGTACAACAAGATGTGGATGACAGTCATGTGAGAACCACAGCAACACCTAGGTAGGTTCTTGCGACGAAGGAGATGACCATGAGTTAGCCAAGTATGGCTGATGTGTTCTTCGTTTCAGTGCTTGTAGCTATGCCAGAAGATGTGGAACACCAGAGCATAGAAGGTGGTGAGGAAATGGCAGACAATGGTTTGCAGAATTGGAATGCACCATGCCAAGAGCAACACCTGGAAGAAGCGAATACAAACAGCGCTACTGCTAGCCTCAGCTGGTCAGATTAGCACCAGATCACAGACGTTAGTTATCTGTGAAATATGTCAACTTGTCTGAACAGTTCATATTGTTGTATAGCATTACAAGAATGCTGCATCCTGTTGTATGTACTGATGAGTGCCAAGTAGCTTTTCAAAAACTTAAGGATGCATTGCTCAGTGCTTGATGCTTAGTTCACTTTGATCCTGAAAAACCAGTTGTATTGTAAGTTGGCGCTTCCTCTTATGGAACTGGTGCAGTGCTTTTTGCACAGAACTGGTGATAAGGACAGACCTATAGCTTTCACATCAGAAGTGTTGTCCAAAGCTCAGTGTAATTATTCACAAATTGAATAAAAAAGCCTTTGGCTATTGTGTATGGTGTCACCAAATTGCAAACTCTTGTGATCCATTACTAAGTAAAATTTTCTGCCAAACAAATTGTGGTGGACTCTTTGTTTAATCTGATGAAACCGGTTTCTGTACGAACTACCCCAAAATTGCAAAGATGGGCTTTGTTGTTGTCTCAATACCTGTATGAGATTTTGTATCATTCAGCAGCTCAACATGGTAATGCGGATGCACTTTCACACCGATTGTCCCTGACATAGACTTTCATGCTAAAGCTGCATCTTGTTGCCACATTGATGCTCAGGATTCTGAATTGCCTCTATCTTTTCTGTTGAACCATAAGAAAATTGCACAGGCCACAGAAGCTGATCCAGTTTTGAACATTTTGCTCAAATGCATTTGCACATCTTGCCTCATTCATTGGCACACTACAGAGTTCATTTTGCTATTCAATCTTTCTGTACAGCAAGGCTATGCCGATGTGCAAAATGTGTGATTCTTGTTCAAAATGACAGTGGACAGTTATGTGTGTTGATCCCTGAAGCTTTGCAAAAAGAAGTGTTGCAGTTACTTCACTAAGGACACTGGGGGATTGTTCGAATGAAACAGTTAGTGCGTCGACATTGTGCACTTGGCAGGGTATGGATGCCCACATAGAACAGATGATGTCAGTGTCACATGTGCAGAAAATCAATCTGCACCACCACAAAAATTCTCTGCTTGGCGTAAGTCACAATTGCCATGGCACTGTGTGCACATAGACTTTACGGGACTTTTTAGGAACACTCGGTTAATTGTGGTTGGCTCATATAGCAAGTTTTCTTTTGCTGTGCCCATGAACTCAACAATGTCACATAGCACAATTCAGGTGTTGTCATAGACATTATTACTCCAGGTAAACCTTCAAGGCAAAAAGTCGGACAGTGGATAGAACAGAGCACTAGTTTGAAACATTTTGTGAACACAGTGGCATACTGCATCTAACTCATGGGATGTGAACTGAGGTCCATAGTCTATCAGCAAAGTGGAATATTTTGTCAGATCATTCAAGCAGCAGGTGGCCAAACTTTGCTCCGCATATCAGGGATCGTTCTTGTCTCTTATCATTCTCACCCATTAGATGGACCATCGCCGGCGAAACTGCTCAGTGGCCACTGCCATTGCACACTGCTCCACCCTCCTCAGCCTCTGGCACCACAGGAAGGCCGCAAGTTTCACTTTGTGCCATGCCTTTTACAGGGTTTCTAGCAGCAGAAAATAATGAGTGCGAGATGAGATAGTTCGATGACATGATGCTTGGATGTATCATCTTTCAGGTCCAGATGGTTTGCAGTGCAGCCATCAAAATCAACTTCACCTCTGAAATATCATCATTTACGTGACAGTCTCTTTGCCCCCAGATTCATCGGTCCAGAGGACATTGTGGCCACAGCAGCCACAGACGATGTCATCATGACACCACAGGATGACCCCATGGAGTCGAGGCCTTTGCGTCCTCTGCCTCCTCTCATACTACTGATGGACCACTTCCTTCATCTGGTTCATGGCAGCAGGAGGTGGACACGTACCCTTCTGGTTGTTTTCTGGGGGACATTTCTGTCAGAGCACAGGCCAGATGGCGGGGTTACAGCTGGAAACTGGAGTGCAGCCATGGCGGGGGATGCAGGAGTGTGCATGCTCTGATGGACTAGAGGCTGTGGCTGCAGGGGACGTCCATACACGATGACGGTTCTTGTAGTGTGAAGATCAGGGTCTGCCTGGAGTCATGGCGGCATCCCTGGTAGTCACCCTTGTGGACTTCCAAAATGCAAATGATTTGATAGACAGGCACCCTGATCTTCTCATCTAGACCCATTTCTTGTAGTGTGAAGACCACCAGTCCAGTTTACCTCCAAAGTCAAATTTAGAGATGAGCTCTCAGAGTTTCACCATTCAAATGAGATTTATACAAGGCGATGGACTCTTGTGCATGCTCTTCAGTTGTGTACTGGAGCAAATTATAAGGGAATGAACTTGCGCATTATCATATGGAACTGGACTGAAGATCAGATACAAGAAAGATAATCTCTGTGTGCTCCACCTTTGCAGGTATCTTGTCTTGTTAGCCAAGAGTATAGAGGACAGTACTTTCTGACTATAGATCCACTACAGCACAGCATTTAAGACTGGTGCACTGATTAGTTCCATGATGAATTATTGTAGCTGACTCTCAAACCACTCTTTTTTGTCACTTATTGGAGGATCCAATATAAATTAGTTAACAATATATACCAATGGAACCAAAATCATAACTCTATAGTTATTGTAAATTTGATAACGTAATTCAGTCTTTAATTAAATTAAGAATATGAAAAATAATTATGCTTTCTGGAAATCAAATCCCATACCCATTCCTGTTTCATTTCTATTTCTAAAAAATTTGAGATCATAATTACACTGGAAACTGCCATTATTGCTATATTTGTAATTATTTCTGAAAACAATTGTAAAAGAAATGACAGCTAGTAGGTTTAGCCTCCATGAATATAATATTGTCTGTCTTTACAATATTGTTGAATTGGGAATGTTATTTTTATATCTTCGTTCTTGCCCACATATTTTGATGTGTAATGTTTTTTTGGCAGGGGTCAGCTGTATGGAAGCTGCACTCATGATCTTTAAGGTGGCAGTGGTATTAGCAAGCTGGAAGGTCTGTGTTATGTTGAAAATGCATTATAGCATTAAAAGTGTTTTGAGAAGAATATAAAATCCTGACTACTTATTATTAACTTAATATATGTAGGTGCAATACCCGGAGAACTCTTCGTAGCTATTGCATAAAGGAATCATCCACTAGTACTATTGTGGCACAAAGAAGAATGAGAAGAATTTACAATTATTCTTGAGAAAGGAGCCAAGTTGACCAAATTTTAATTTAAACCACAAAAGATAATTAACTGGCCTATTCACTCTCACATACATGCCTTATACGGCCAACATATATTTTTCAACAGACACACAGTTAATGCATAGCTTTGAAAAATTATTATTGATGACAATTGTTCCAAGTTTATGAACGATGCTTTCTAGTGAAAGTCTGCAGTCAAGTATTTAGGGAAGTTGATTTCAGCAAATGAAAATGAGAACTTGGCAATAGATACCAGATGTGCCAAGATGGGACGTAAATGTTCTTGCAGTAGTGGTAGACTCTCTCCAAGTGTTGTGTTGGCTGTGGTGGGAGTCAGCATCAACACAAACAAGGAAGGAGTTTTTTGATAAAGAACTCTCCCTGTGTTCACTTACTCTTGCAAGCACACAGACTGTACATGACCTGACTTTCCATAAGTAAAGCAAGTCACGTTCTGCAAAAGGCAATGTCTTTTACATGTGGAAAAGCAGCAGGGACATGATTTCACAGCAGACACACACACACACACACACACACACACACACACACACACACACACACACACATTGACACTTGTTTACTCTGGCCAAAGTGTGGTGGCCTATTTGCACATGGTGGTTGGTTGCAAGGCCATAGCTGTTTGAGGTAGCTCCCATTTGCAGTGTAACACAAAGTGACAGAGCTTTTCACAGCACTATCACACGAGTCCTGATGTTCAATAATTTTTAATGCTTGTTTCAAAGTAGGATCAGAATGTTCAATAATTTGTTCATGAATCCTAGTATCTGGCACATTGGATGTAATGACATCATAAATCATAGTATCATTTTCAATGTATCTGTGGGCAGTACTCTGGTGATACCATCAGTGGGTCACTGATCTTCAGGGTTTGACATGACTATGTCTGTTCTGGCTTTTTCCACAACTGAAAGAACTTGTAATGAGCTCCAGCAACCTGCACCTGATCCTTGTAATACATAATGAGGGTGGAAACTAAATCTTCAAAAACTAGCAACTCTGGCCTACTAGCCAGGAATAAATTCTTTGGAAGGCAGTAGACTCCTGTGTCATATGTTGAGAAGAAATAAAAAGTTTCACAGTACCTTGCACTTGATGAGTAGCACAATGAGTATCAAGCTGAGCAAAGTACTCATTCCCTCCCTCTTGTTGTTCACTGAACGCTCAGAACTGTGCTGGACGCACAGAGGTGGTGCTGTGAATATGGCTGGCTGTTGTGGCAGAATTGATGTAGCAGCAGCTTGCACATGAATGAGCTGCTGGACTGTCATCACCAACTGTGACATTTGTTGTTTCTGAAACTGAATTAACTGCCTTAGATCATAGTCAGCAGCAATTGGAGGTGTACATGCAGGTGGTGTAGGAGGCAGGATAGAAATCACATTAATGAGAGGAGCACTGCAACAAAATAATTTGAAGGAATTAAAATATGTGAATACCATTCTGGCTAGTCTGCAAGAAAGAACACAATTAGTTGCAATGTGCTTCTGAAAGAAAAGAGAGAAATATTAGTGACGCATGCCAGATGTTGTGTCAACTATTGTGAGAGTCAGCACTGATACATACAAGGAAGGAGAGAAGCTGCAATGGCTGGAAGCAGGAATCCAAAATCATCTGTACAAAAATCTTTCATATTAGAAGGACACTTTGTTTGTAGGAAGTGTAAGCAGCACCTCAAGTTAATTTATGTTCATTTTCTTTTAGAAATAATTACTGTTCATTATTACTACTTGCAGAACACAGGCTAAGTATCATTTCCCTAATACACAGTACTGATTCTCTCAGAGTCAGTGTCTGAACTGGGGTGACTAACAAGCTGCCCATTGCTGGAGTTCAGCACTGCCTGTGAACACTTATTTGTCTTCCTGTAGGTGTGGTGCTGCCCACATTTTCCATTGGCAGACAGGTCAGCACTTTCTTGATTCCGTTTCGTGGCACTGTGCTGGTCAGTATGCAGTAAATGCTTTAGGTCTGCACACCAAGAACATCTGCAAGAACCTTAAACTCAAAAATTACAACTCAGTAGGAAGGCCCTTTGTACTATACAATTCTGAATGCCTGTTGATGAACAGGAAGAGTTTACATAGTAAACTAGAGCTCAGGGAATGGAAAACCCTAAGAATAATAGTATGATCAATGAAAGTAGATCTTATCTACAGAACAGACACAATATTGTGCTATATAATCTTCAAGAAGACATATTTACATATATGAGGAGAAGGCAAGTGCTCTCCTATGGACATTTAACCTGCATGAACAGCTGCAGAATCAAAGGGATCTACACCATGACAGATAGTGGAAAGACTCCAAAAATAAATGGATCACCACAGTGAAATCAGATGCGGAGAAGCTTGAAATTTCATTAAAAACCATACAGCCACAGTTACAAGTTCGGCAGATCACTCTGTAAGAGGTATTATTAATGACCTATACCAGGAAAAAGAACACAGGGGCCAGAAGACCAAAGTGGACAGAGGTGACGAAGCTTGCTCACTGCCAGAAAATGAAAGATCTGTGGGCTAAGAAGAAACAGAAGCCTGCATAAAGAGTCAAAATGAGCCCTGTCGTCCTATATAGGTCCACATGAATACAAGAAGAAGAAGAAGAAGATCTGCCAACACAACAGTCACCATTTATCTGCTATTAGTAGTTGGCTCTTCATCATCAAGTAAATATTCAACACTGTGTTACTAGAGGAGGTCGAAATGCACACATTTTGGTTCACACAGACTGGCGTGAGGAGGGAAGAACTATACTGACGTTAGGTCTGGAACATGAAAAGGAATTTAATTATGCCCGCTTTCTGAATTCTGTTGGATACTTAACTTTTATCCATTAATGATGAACGTCACTCTTGACGGTAAATGATTCACAATTCTATCTTTTAGTAACTGAATATGGCGCCTTGCTAGGTCGTAGCAAATGACGTAGCTGAAGGCTGTGCTGAACTGTTGTCTCAGCAAATGAGAGCCATCGCTAGCAAAGTCGGCTGTACAACTGGGCGAGTGCTAGGAAGTCTCTCTAGACCTGCCGTGTGGCGGCACTCGGTCTGCAATCACTGATAGTGGCGACACGAGGGTCCGACGTATACTACCGGACCGCGGCCGATTTAAAGGCTACCACCTAGCAAGTGTGGTGTCTGGCGGTGACACCACAATTTAGACAATTGTAGACTTTGGTGCAAAAATGGCTGAGATACATTTTTTTTGCAGTTTTCTTAATAAATAGGATATGGTAATTTTGAACTTCTGAATATTGGTACAGTTAATGGATATGACATCAAAAAAGTTTCAAAATTCCATGAAAACATCACCTTAAGAAAGTATCATGAAAATTTTGACAATTTGCCGTGAATAGTAGTTACAGTTAGTGCTTTCAGTACCTGAAACAGCTAATGAACAAGTAGTCCTTTTCTAAGCTGCCTAAAGCCCACCTTAGAGCACACCTAATGCAAAAGAACCAACCGGTTTGCTCGATTTGTCTGGTGTAGAGGAAGTGTGTAATGTTCAGATTTATCCTAGAGTACAGGGTCAAAATTTAGTCTTCTAATAGGTATACTCATACAAATGGTCATTAGAGCAAGGGCTGTCCAAAACACTTGACCACTTACCTCTGTGACCAACTGCACCTGAGTGTACGGTACCAAAATTCCAAAAAGCTCCATGCAAATATGTGTTTTTTCATGGGCCATATCTATCATGTACAGACGGGCTACATTATCCGCTAGGTCCTTATATATACAGTGTATAATGGGTGTAAGCACACATATTTTTATATGTGGTACCTTAATGGGCACACAAATCAGTGTGTTGGTTGTTTTTTTCCTGCAAACACGTCTCATGATTTACTACCCAATTCTTTCTGCAGCGCTGTAACTATGTCACTTAATGGTCTACACCTGTCAGTATAGGCTAACCGTTTTGCCTCTATGCATCCCAACTTCAACAGCTGACCTGCCACCCAGAGGAAAATAAAAAGTAATGGCTTCCTCTTGCCAAATGTACCTGGAGGCATTAACCATCCTAAAAATATATGACTTGTAGACCTGAGTTTCTCCTGGCGTATACAACTTTCAAATAAAATCCAGGAATTCAGCCAGGTAACATTTTCAGCAACCGCCATTTCCAAGGCAAACTGCAACGGATAGGCGGCGTACATGCAGATTTAAAACCTCGGTTCTCTGTCTGTGTGTGTTATCTTTCCTGCTTCAGTCTGACAGATGGAGTTGCGATGGGTAGTCCGTTGTCTCCTGTGATTGCAAATTTGTTTATGGAAGACTTCGAGGAACGTGCATTGGAGTCGGCGCCTTTGAAATCCGCCTGTTTCTTTAGCTACCTTGACAATACCTTCGTTGTGTGGCCTCATGGTAGGGAGAATTTGAATGTCTTTCTAGAACCTCTGAACTCGATCCACCCGAACATTCGTTTTGCGATGGAGGTGGAAGAGGATGGTTGCCTTCCCTCTCTTGACGTGTTGGTTAGGAGGAAGGATGATGGATCATTGGGACATCGTACCTTGGTATACAGGGCACATGTCGTTTCTGACGCTGAGACTTTGCCAGCTGAGCTGTCCCATCTTGAAGTTACATTTCGTCAAAATGGTTATAGTGATAGACAGATTGAACGTGCGTTGCGCTATCGACCAACTGTACATTGGGTGGTTGATGATAATTCTGAGACAACACTTAAGTCTACTGCCTATTTGCCTTATGTAGGAAACACGTCAAACAAGATCGGTAGTATTTTACGGAAATACGATGTGAAATGTGTTTTCCAACCTCCATCTACAATTAGAGCACTTTTGAGTTCCGTTAAGGATGATCTTGGACTACGTAAGGCGGGTATATATCGTATTCCTTGTAGCTGCGGCATGGCATATATTGGTCAAACTATCAGGACCTTGGAGGACCGATGTACTGAGCATTAATGGCACACACGAGTACAGCCGCCAAATAGACCTGCTACTGCCGAACATTGTTTGGATACTCGTCACCCCATGTTATATAATATCACTGAGATATTGGCATGCACTTCCAGCTATAAGGGACAGTGTTATTATGGAGGCAGTTGAAATTAAATTAGCGAGAAACCTCATTAACAGTGATGGAGGTTTCTGTTTAAACTATGTTTTTTGACAAGGGAGAGAGCCGGATTCCAAACAGAGGAACAGAGTCAATGCACCTCATATGCGAATTCATAGTCTCACTATCGATAGCTCTGACTTGGTCATCTTTGGTGGACTAGTCTTCAGTGTGTGTGTTATCTTTCCTACTTCAGTCTGAGAACCAAGGTTTTAAATCTGCATGTACGCCGCCTGTCCATTGCAGTTTCCTTTGAAAATGACGGGGTGTTCTCCCGCCGAAACATCGGCGGTCGCTGAAAGTGTTACCTGGCTGAATTCCCGGAAGTTATTTGAGAAAAATAAGACTTGCAGTAGTTATTAGCCTGCAAATTATGTAAATACTGATGCATTGTTGTTCAATACACTGTCCTTAGTCACTAATAGAAATATCGGAATTTATATCCATCACACCTATATTTTGTGAAAATCAATGGTCTTACAATGCTCCCTTGTGATATCTCCAAAGTTACTTTTACGAAACCATATATCACTTCATAGCAACTGACAAAAAGTCATTGAAGAAAATGAAACTGGATTCATGATTTCCTGTCAGAAAGGTCACAATCACACAGCTGAGATGGTCGTCATAGGCAAGCAATTTGATCAGAAGTAGCTTGTGGGGAATTGTGTCTGCAAATCTAAAAATATGGAATCAATTTGATATCCCTAATGGCTATTGTATTTTCCAGTATGATAATTTTTCATATCACAAAGTTAGATTCATGCTACAGTGGCTTTAGGAGGGCGATAGTAATCTCACTTTGTCTTTTCCATCAGCTTCAGATCAGAGAAATTTGATGGCAGACTATATAGAGCTTAGGCAGTTCTCATACATTATGGGCCAGTGGTCTGTGGGCATGGAGTTGACATCCAGTAACATCGCAGAAAACACCTGGCACCACATAAGTATGAAAACATAGCAATGACTTGTCGAATCCATGCACGAAGAAACATTGCTTTGGTATATCCCAAAATTGAACTATGAGGATATTAAGCTGGTGATCATGATATTTTTAGTCATCAGTGCGTCACCAGATCCACATAAATGAGCAAGGAGTAAATTACGGGGTATAAATATCTGCATACCGTGAAGTAAAATTAAAGTCAAACGGCATGATTGGCCAGGAGACCTGATGGGGCAGGCTTAACCACCTAATTGGGAAGGTTTTTCTTATCCTTCGTGACAGAAAGGTATCAGTGTGCATGAAGTGTTAGATTTGTGTTTTAAATGAATCTCATATCACACAATGCAGACATGACACCACACTACACAAAAATCCATTACAGTCATCTACATGATTTAAAGAAGGGAATGCTGTGTGTAGCTCCATACGTAACAATAAGGAGGGGTGGACTACAGAGTGGTGTGACAACTGTAATAAGAGGAAAGCTGGTCAGGAGCAGAAATAATTAGTAGCAAGTTAACACAACAAACGTAAGATTTACGGCACACAGTTTTAATCTTCCAGGAAGTTTCGTATCAGCGCACACTCCACTGCAGAATGAAAATCTCATTCTGGAAACATCCCCCAGGCTGTGGCTAAGCCATGACTCCGCAATACGCTTTCTTTCAGGAGTGTTAGTTCTGCTAGGTTCACAGGAGAGCTGTAAAGTTTGAAAGGTACGAGACGAGGTACTGGCAGAAGTAAGGCTGTGAGGATGGGGCGTTAGTCATGCTTGGGTAGCTCAGATGGTAGAGCACTTGCCTGCGTAAGAGGCAAACGTCCCGAGCTCGAGTCTCGGTCCGGCATACAGTTTTAATCTGCCAGGAAGTTTCATATCAGAGCAGACTCTACTGCAGAGTGAAAATCTCATTCTGATAAGATTTACTTAACATGTATTTCTCCAAGCATACAATGACAGTTGGACTCCATTTCTTGCTGCGCTACTTCTGCTATCACAATGTCCACAGGGAAATGTCTTTCTGTACTAAAGCATGAATGATGATAACGGAACTATGACGAGGTGGCATATGCATAGCATCATGTTTTGAAGTGGCTCTGAGCATAAGGGGGCTGAGTTACTGCCACTGTCAGTTCTATATTACAGTGGCATAGGGTGCTTCAAGTGCAGAGCAGCTGGAGGTGCAGCTCAGTAATCACACCTGATTGAGTCCACAAAATACCGTGTGACCGCTGTCGGCAATGCAACTGCAGATTTCCGTTGGTGCTATGACGCCTTGGGATGGTACTGATAAGTGATCCTACATCATCCACCACCTCCTCCTCCTCCTCCCCCCCCCCCCCCCCCCAAACCTTCTCACCATCGTCATGCAGTGGAGATAAGCAAACAACAAGAGGCAAGTGGGCTAGATGCAAGTGGCAGTGAGGAGACGGGATCGAAAACAGGATGATGTCGAGCTCCTCCCCCCCCCCCTCCCCCGCACCCTGACAAGTGCACTGAGCCTGTCTGGGAATACCAGCAAAAACACCGGGCAGAAGCAGCACAGCAATATCCAGAGGCAGAGCAGCAAATAAGATGGAGTCATTTTGATGACTACAGAAGGACATGAGGTGTCACGTGGGACAACTGCTGGGAGGAGAGGCCCACCGCCACATGACAGTGGCAGTCGAGACAGCAATAAATCTGAAAGGACATTGATTTCCGATGGTGCTGGGCCCACGGGCTGGATGCTGCGAGGGCTGCTGCATCCAGGCAGGTACAAACTGTAAAAGGTCGAAGTCTGCGGCAGGATCACGCAATTCACATGAACGGATTTTACTCTGGTGGCATTCCAGAATACTTTCGGTTCCCACAGGAGAAACGAAGAATGTGCATTATGTTGTACAATGGTGCCTCGTTCCCAGAGCCTCTGTCCACCATACAATCTGTAAAACACTGAATCGTTCCTGTGATACTTCGCCTGGCTGGGAGGAGTGGGTACCACTTCTCATGGTGGGTGCACCGACTGAAGCAAGGTGTGGCTGCGCCGTCCATGTAACAACTGTGCCGGCGATGGTCTGTTACGTGACTGAGAATGGTAGGAGGGCAAGAATAGCAACAAAGCCTGATCGCATGTATGAGAGGCACAAAGTTTGTCCATCTGTTGCTTAAATGTCTGTACAAAACGTCTGTCTTCGCTGTTGGATTTCAGATGGAATTGTGCACTCATGATGTGCTTACGTTCAGCACTGGCTTGGCTCTGGGAAGTCAACCGTTCAGTTTGTGCATCCAGACCTTCCCAAGTGTAAATGATGTCGCGCCAACTGCTTGAGGCAAACGGTGCCCCAGCGATCTTGGTGTAGCAAACGAATCATGTTTAGACTAGGGAGCCTGAGGTACGACAGCATGTTACCGGTCATTAGCGCTGCGAAGCAAAATGACATCTTTGTGAATTACAGGGTCGCGTCGATGGGCAAAATATCGGCGAATCTGGCTGAACACGGTCAACCAGTGCGGATGTAATGCAACCGAATCTCCCAATCAGGGTCTGATGTTGTGCCTGAGCAATTTTCCAGTTACTAAAAGGAAAGCTATGTAAAGCATATGCGTCTTGCGCATCAGTGTAGCAACAAGAAGCAGGACACTCATAGAATGCGGAATCTTGGCCAATAGGAAGGCGAGAAGAAGCATCTACGTTGGCATGCTTAGAAATTTGCTGATACACAATATTTTATCTGTAATTTGACAAAAGAAGAACCCACCGTTGCATCTTCTGCGCTGTACGACTAACCGAGAGGGCTAAACAAAGAAAGTAAAGGTTTATGGTCAGCCACCATGTAAAATTTTCTGCCAAAAATATACTGGTGAAACTTTTTTTACAAAAATAGAAAAGGTGGCTCTCGCCATTGTCTGTGGTATCACTATTATAATGAGATTTGTTCAACAACCTCTAAGCAAAGGCAGTCGGCCTGTCAACAGTGCTAAATTTAAGCAACAAACCTGCAACGATGCCAGAAGATAAATCGTCTACAGCCAAGACCACAGGTTTGGCTCGATCAAAATGAACAAGGCATCGATCACTAAGCAAAGCGTCCTTCAGTTTCTGGGAAGCGTACTGGTACTCTGCACAGTAAGAATGTTCCTTTTGTTAGCTCGCAAATCGGCGTAAGGGAACTGAGGTCTCTGTGACCTTCCACCCCCATGCAGTGTGCGGGAATTACAGTCCGTTTTAGGGAAACTCAAGTATTGCATCCGATTTATTCCTAACGTCACTGATAGTCCACTCATGCTCGCAGCCACTTATCAACATATTGCTACGCACACACCGCCTGGCAGCGGCTCCGTCATCATTATTGATGCTTTATTAAGTCAGGGTGTACACCCACTGAAATCACATTTGCTTGCTGAGTCGTTGCCACTAATCACACTCTTACTACACACATAAAAAAAGGTTTGCATCACCGCAGTTCTCAGAACTCCTGAAGACAGAGGGACTGTGTGATACAGCATCCTCAGTCAAAGACTGACTACAACTGATCGGCCCATGCCCCCCCCCCCTCCCCCCCTCGGTCTACAGGCGCTGCTCATGCATGGTTGGTTGTTCAGGAGTGTCATTAAACCCGCCCAAAGAAGTAGTCATTCCACCAAGGAGGAGGTACACGGCTCGTGTTGTCTGTAGTTCAACCATACCTATACGATAAATACCACGGTTCGATCGCGTCCGTACTGATACTTTGTGCCAGGAAGGGTTCTCAACAAGGGAAGTGTCCACGGAGTGAACCAAAGCGTTGTTGTTCGAACATGGAGGAGATATAGAGAGACAGGAACTGTCGATGACATGCTTCTGTCAGGCGGCCCAAGGGCTACTATAGCAGTATATGACCGCTACCTACGGATCATGGCTCGGAGGAACCCTGACAGCAACGCCACCATGTTGACGTACTGTGGCTGCACGAAAAGCGTTATTCATGTTACGACTCAAACTGTGCGTAATAGGCTGCATAATAAGCAACTTCACTCCCGACGTCCATGGCGAGGTCCATCTTTGCAACCACGATACCACGCAACGCGGTTGAGATGGGACCAACAAAATGCCAAATGGACCGCTCAGGATTGGCATTACATTCTCTTCACCGATGAGTGTCGCATATGCCTTCAACCAAACAATCATCGGAGACGTGTTTGGAGGCAACCCGATCAGGCTGAACGCCTTAGGCACACTGTACAGCGAGTGCAGCAAGTTGGAGGTTCCCTGCTGTTTTGGGGTGGCATTATCTGGGGCCGACGTACGCCGCTGGTGGTCATGGAAGGCACCGTAACGGCAGTACGATACATGAATGCCGTCCTCCAACCGTTAGTGCAACCATATCGGCAGCGTAATGATGAGGCGTTCGTCCTCATGGACGACAATCCTCGCCCCCATCGTGCAGTCTTCTGAATGACTTCCTTCTGGATAACGACATCGCCCGACTAGAGTGGCCAGCATGTTCTCCAGATATGAACCCTATCGAACATGCCTGGGATAGATTGAAAAGGGCTGTTTACGGACGACGTGACCCACCAACCACTCTAAGGGATCTACGCTGAATCGCCGTTGAGGAGTGGGACAATCTGGACCAATAGTGCCTTATGAAATTGTGGATTAATATGCCATGACAAATACAGGCATGCATCAATGCAAGAGGACGTGCTACTGGCTATGAGAGGTAACAGTGTGTACAGCAATCTGGACCACAGCCTCTGCATTTTTCGCTGTATGGTGATACAACATGCAATGTTGGTTTTCATGAGCAATAAAAATGGCGGAAATAATGTTTATATTGATCTCTGTTCCAATTTTCTGTACAGGTTCCGGAACTCTTGGAACCGAGGTGATGCAAAACTTTTCTTGATGTGTGTATATTGCAGCAGCAGAGAGCTCTCGAAGTACAGAGCCGCTGGAAGTGTGGCTCAGTGGGCGCACATGTTTGTGTCAACCAGAGCTCGTGCGACCGTTATAGGCGTCACACAAAACTTGCAGTTTCGTCACTCTGACGCCTATAGGGTAGTATCGATATGTGATAGCACAGGGTTTCATAGCTCCTTGTGGTGGCATATAGCCAAATCCTCGCGAATAGCACCTAGGGGTCCGCTGAACTTAGTCTTTACGGTGATCCGTCTGTTGGATGCGTATGCTGCCATGATCTCTCGTTATGAGACATTGTAAAGAGGTTTGGAATTTAACCCAGGACATTGGCGCAGAGTGTGTTGATCAGGAACTTTACCAGTAGTGCTTGCTGTATCTGGGTGGTGATTTTCCCTTTGTGCCACCACCCGTTCTCTGCCTGGCCATGAAGTCAGTCACCCATACAAGTAACAGCCATGTCCGGCGTTGCTTAACGTCGCTAATCTGATGGGAACTGGTTTGCTTGAGAAGGCTATGTATACTGTAAAGATCTGGGAGAATATGAAATGCGTGGAAAATGGACTAGACTCCTTCCGGCTTGAACATTCTGCACCATGTTTATCCCAGCTATTAGCCTGTTGCAACTATGTTAATATCCCAACCGATTCCAGATAATGAATAAGGCACACAGAACACATGTCTGTCCAAACAGAAGAAAGAAGCATCCAGATTTATTGAATGAGACGTCTGCCCCACCACGACACAGGGGCTTAGGACGGTTTTCACAGGTCTAGGCTCCAAGCGACCAAAGTAGGGCACCAAATGTCAAGCCGTCATTGTTGGACACGAGAGGACAGAGATGCACTCAGCCCAGAACCATACAAAAAAAACGGGATTTATGACGTATCCTATCCCCTCCCTCCCTTTCTCAAAAAAAGCAAAATCATTGTACTAACCACTGATATAAGCAAATTAGTATGGTTACATTAACTATTTCATACATTTTGTCTATATTATTATTAAAATCCTATACCTGTCTGGCACATTAACTGTAGGTGTGCCGGTATGCTTTTTTGGGGAGAGGAAAGACAGTAAAAAACTGACGCTCATTCCCCCACCCCAGAACCTAATTCTGGATCCGCACCTGACTCAATCCATGTTCAGGTTGGCTACCAGGTGACAGACACTTGTGCAACAGGGAAAGCTTCTTCAAGACAAAACGGACTGGTGCATATGTTGGAGATCATCAAGTATCCATTGCGCCACAACCTAGTGTGCAACGTTCAACTGCCTGGCATCAATGCAGCAAAATGACATGTTAGAGAAGGAGGCGCTGTCGTTACTGTGAGCTCACGCTATGAAGTAAGAAGACATACTCGGAGAGCAAGAGTAATTGTTCAGTAGACCAATACTGCAAAATACGCCTGATACCACTTCTGAAAAATAAAGTTGAGACATCTTTACGCTGTGGAGGGGGTGTGCACAAAAGACGATCATAAGTGATAAGCAGGCCAAGTGAAGCCACTAATGTTGCACAGAGGAGAGTGAGCATGCTAACCTGTTTTAGTTTCTGGGCTTAAGTGCTGGTGATAATACAATTGTAAAACATCTGAGTGCACTAATAGAGGAGGTCTCCAGTACATTTTTTTGCAAACAAGGCTAATTAGTGTTTTCCTAAGGAGTGTAAGTAATGCTGCTGTTGCTGCTGCTGGCAGTGTAGCTCGCCTCTCACCTAATATGGACTTAGCCTCCACAAGGCACAGGCATCCACCTGAGCAAAATCCTGTGTGTGGGATACCTGGCGTCTTCGCACAGCTGAGTCATCTACATGCTGACTACCTTCTGAGGGCATCCACCTCCCTAGTGGGACACGTGTTTGATTTCAAACTGGTAGCCGACTGGCTAGCCTGTCACTACCCTCAGGTCCTCGTAGACAACCTTGTCGCTGATCACTGCCCAAGGGAAACACAAGCCTTCAATGTTGATCATGCTGAGGGCTATGGTTTGAGCACCGTCCTTCCCTGTACTGTATTTGTTCAAAAAATGGGTCAAATGGCTCTGAGCACTATGGGACTTAACTTCTGAGGTCAGCAGTCCCCTAGAACTTAGGTTAGTTACGTTTAAGTAGTTCTAAGGACATCACACACATCCATGCCCGAGGCAGGATTCGAACCTGCGACCGTAGCGGTCGCGTGGTTCCAGACTGTAGCGCCTAGAACCGCTCAGCCACCCCAGCCGGCTCCTTTGGTTCCTTCACTTCTTCTCTACTCCTATGTTTTTCCTCATCAAGAGAAAAACAACGACGCACCACGAAGGAATTATCCAAATGGAACCGAAATCGTTAGATGTGTTGTATGTGTACAGTTAAACAATTACAGTTTCAGAAAAATTGGATGACTTAAACAATGCCAAACTGAATAATTGCTTGCATGTGGGACAGATTGACCAATTAATTACTGACCTATTCAAGGGAAAAGGCTTCGCAAACTGAGTAACAGTTTGAATGTGCACCTCAGGGATCTTGTGCCGAAATCTGTGCAATCGGCGAGTTAAATCGTCAAAATCCCGAGGTGGTTGGAGGGCCCTCCCCATAATGCTCCAAACGTTCTCAATTGGGGAAAGATCTGGCGACCTTGCTGGTCCGCTGCGGTCGCAGGTTCGAATCCTGCCTCGGGCATGGTTGTGTGTGATGTCCGTAGATTAGTTAGGTTTAAGTAGTTCTAAGTTATAAGGGACTGATGACCTCAGATGTTGTCCCATAGTGCTCAGAGGCATTTGAACCATTTTTTTGAACCTTGCTGGTCAAGGTAGCTATAGCAAGCATGACTATACCTCTTCGGCCTGGAATTTCATTGATTGGAGCAGAACTGTCTTCAGTGATGAGACCCACTTTGAAATGAACTCCGATGACCAGCGACACTGATTGGATACCAACCTGATTATCGCGCACCATATGGCCCAACAACCAGGAGTGATGATCTGAGGTGGTACTTGACGTCCTCTGCACCCTTACAGCACAACGTACGTCGACGATATTCTACATCCCGCGTTACTGACTTTCATAAGAAGCGATCCTGGGCTTACATGCCAAACCCCCGTTCTCATCGTCAGGTGATTTAAATAGGCCGCTAAGTACTTTATCTAATTAACTTATTTATGTCATGGAGACGTCACAAAGTCACAGGACTTCAACATAATTTCTGGGAGTCTTCTGATGGCAGGTTCCTGACACCATTCTACCTCCAGGTGACCGTATTCCAGGGCAGCTACTTCGTTGTCTGAATTCTTCCTCTTTTTTTATTTCATCCACCGTCAGCTGAGTCATCCACTACAGACAACAGGCTGAAAACCTTATGATGATTATTATCATTGGAACTGTAGGGATGGAGATTTTAGTTTTTTTGTCATAGCGTTCTATAAAGAATAACCGCTGTGAATTTTTGTGGTCCAAATGCAATATTTTATGAAAATAAATGATTGTAACAAACTCGATTTAGGTACTACAGTTGGCTCATCTAATTCCTTTGTTTCTTATTAATTTGCAAATTCTGCACACAAGTTGAAATTGATTTTAATTACCTTAACAAAATCCATCGTTACAATGCTGGTGGCTGAAAAGCAAAAGGCATGTGCTTGGTGTGATGCACATCTTTTCTTGGTCTCACTTGCCTTCTTCTCCCTTTATATTTGTATCTTATGATTTTAAGAGGTAATCCTTGGCTACTCACTCTGTTAATGTGTCCATTCCACTTTGTTCTGTTTGAACATCTATAATTTAGGAATCGAAATTCATGCAGTTTATTGCTAATGTCGTCCTTCCCAGTTCTGTTTAATCTGCTACAGCCCATTCCTGCCATCATACATCTCATTTCTGCCGCATCAGTTATAGGTCATATTCTAAACAACAAAAGACTAGGACTCGCTCCTATGTCACAAAGTAGGATTTCAGTCACATCTGTTTTCTTGTTTTGGTTTTTGGGCATCTGTTTCTTGTTCCTCAGGATTTTCCAGGTTTCTTCTAAGAAAAATCGGGCGTGGTTCCCGTAAGACCAATACTCTTAATGGAAGAGTGAAAACTTCGTCTGTTGTGTTGAATTTATTCTGTTAACTTTGCCTTTAACTTATTCTCCAGTATGGCTGTTTTTTTGTCTCCGGACTATGACAATGAGATGAGCTCCAAAAAGCTGTCTGTTACTAGTGGGAACTGTTCTTCACTCCCTCATTGTGTAGAACATGACTACTTTTGTGCATCGTTGTCAGTTACGTTCTTTTCGTACAAATCTTATTCCATACATAAACACTCGTGAAATATTCACAAGAAACATGCTTATGAAATATCGTCTCATTTACTACGAAATGTGACTGCTCTGACAAAATCATGAATCCAGTCGCATAACTGACCGAAAGTCGTCGTGTAAAACAGAAGCCATTTCTGGCGTTCCCCATGGTAGTGTTATAGGCCCTCTGCTGTTCCTTATACGTAACTATGCAGAAAAACGAATATGGTTGCTCAGATAGAGTCCTAAATCAGATGATGCTGTCGCTGATCGTCTATTACAGTCATCAGACGATCTAAACCAATTGCAGAACGATTGAGACAAGACATTTGTAAGGTGCGAAAATTGGCTGTTAACCCTAAATAAGATAAAGTGTGAGGTCATACACATGAGCGCTACAAGGAATCCGTTAAACTTCGGTTACACATTAAATCAATCAAATCTGCAAGCCATAAATTCAACTAAATACCTAGGAATTACTATTACAAACAACTTAAATTGGTAAGAACATACAGAAAATGTTGTTGGGGAAGGTGAACCAAAGACTAGTATATCAGATGCATCTTCTAAAGGTTCTGCCAATAAAAAGCAAAGAGACTGCCTATGCTTGTCGTCCTATTTTGAAGTACTGCTGAGCTGCGTGGGAGCCTTATCAGGTAGAATTAACGGAATTACATAGGAAAAGTTCAAACAAGGGCAGCATGTTTTGTATTATCGAGAAATAGGAGAGAGAGTGTCGTGGACATGATACAGGATTTGGTGTCGACATCATTAAAACAAAGGAGTTTCTCTTCGCGCCGGGATCTTCTCACGAAATTTCAGTCAGCAACTTTCTCTTCCGAATGCGAAAATATTTTATTGGCGTCGGCTTACGGAGGGAGAAACGATCATAATAATAAAATAAGGGAAATCAGAGCTCGCAGGGAAAGATTCCGTTATTTCGCTCTCGAACAGCGTGCGGAAAAATCGAGCACGTATATAAGTGTGAGGGTAGTTGGATGAACCCTCTGCCAGGCACTTAAGTGTGATGTGGAGAGTAGCCATCTAGATGTAGATGTAGATTCTCACAACATTCTCAGTGGTATTACCTAGTGCAACATTTTACACTACTGTAGAAAGAATAACTACGCATCCTTGGGTGAATTACAACGAGACAGAAAAACCGCCGTGTCTAACTGGCACAAAACTTCATTTATCTCAACTGTTGCGACGCGAAGGGAAGGGAAGGGAAAGAAGGGGAAGAGAAGGTAAAGAGCGAAATCGGCGGAGAAAGGCGCGCTCTTCTTATTGCTCCGCCTGACAGAAAAGGCAAAATGCCGGCAAGCCCGGCGTGTTCTCCGTATGGGCATGGCGTCTCTATTTGAATAACAGATCAGCACCAGCCCAGTCGCCAGTCCGGCAATTCCGCCGAACTTAGCGGCGAATACTGCGCACGAAATGAAAATTCGCTAAAAGGAGAGAGTCCTGATATTTACTGGAAGCTGCGAAGAATTCCTGTAGTTCGTTGTCGTTCGCTTCAGAGATTTACACTTATGGACAGAAAGTATACTATCCTAAAGAAACCCTAAAAATTTTACCCGCGAGAATCTCATGGAAGAACTGGAAATTTATTTGCATGTCCTAAAAACACCTACTGCCATTCTAAATGAAAAAAAATAATTTAATGGTCACAAGATGTAGACAGATATATTTTAAAATAGTGGAATAAAATGCTGAAGTAATTTATTGTTTTTACATATCTCTGTACGAAACTGAAGGAAAAATCGACTTCTGTAACTGACAAAACTAACAAGCTGTCCCAAAGATCGTAATTCATTAAGTCTGGCATGTCTCTTTCAGATGTCAACCATTATATGGCATAACTGTATGTGGTGCTAGCGTAATTGCACGTAAGTCTTACTGTAATTATTTATCATAACTGTACTTAAATTTCTGCATTGTTATTCTTCTTTTTTTCATTTTTTTTTGAATTTTAAACGCATTCGTAAAGATAACCTCATATAGAATTTAAAGAACAGAAACACAGGGTCGCCAATGTAGCATTGCACGATACGGATAATGTGTGGAATGCGTAATAATAAGATTCGTGTCCGAAATAGCATACTTTTTATTTTCACTAGAGCCGTACAAGCGAGGTGCTGCACACTCTGAAGCCATTAAGAGAACTCCCACTCAAAGACTGTGTGCATGGTCTCAGTTGACTGCCAGCGATTTTATTTGTTGTCGCGGAGTTTCCGAGAGGTACAGATGCCAAAACACTAATGTACGAATAGTGAATAAACTAATGAAGATGAAGACACAGAATTTAAAACCCATAGTGAAATAATGAATATTTCTGGCTGAAGCGGGGGTTAGGGGGGTGGGGGTGTTAGGGGGTTATTTAGTATTCAGTGTTGCAGAGATGGGAACATGAAATGTTTTGGTACGATGGAGCCGAGAGGGCAGACAAGAAGTGGTATTCCAAATCTCAGGTTTCACCTCCATAATCGACTTTTCTGGTGTTGTACTGGGAGAGATTTCCATTTTTTGCAATGAGTACAGACTCCAGCACCTCGCACTTTAAAGGACCGTGTTTTAAATTTTTGCAAAAGGAATGAAAGAAAAACATCTTTTTGTTTACATCGTTTCAACAAACATCTTTACCACTATGATGTTGATAATCAAAATCGGAATTTTTGAAGGAATCAACCGGTTCATAGTGTAGTGAAATCGCCGTCCAGACATAGAATTAATGTCTCATATGCCCGCGTTGATACGATTTATCGTCTGAAGACTATTTTGCTTGACACAGGGCAACAAAAATATATGTTTTTTTCTGTCACGAGCTGTCTGACGGGATTTGTGAGCACTGGCATTTTCGTTATGAAGAATGATACATGTTCGGTTGTTTTTGTGACTTCGTCGATGTCTTGAGACAAACGATTTGTTGTATGCTATTCAGTATTAGCAGTTCTTTCATCCCCTAAAGCCAACTCCAGTGCAACAAAATAATAAAACTATCATTTTGTAGCCCTGCGACTTTATTTCTGTGGGACTGGACTGCACAGCTGCCGAGACTTCCCCGCGAGTGCTAGATATCTCAGTAAAGACAGCTTATTTACGTACCAATCATGCTTCCGATCACTGATTAAAACAGTTCACTCAATTACGATTCCAGTGATAGTTAACTGTGCTATGGGCGTATGATTGCCGGCGTATGATTATCGACTTGTCACTAAATTGATACATTATTATCAATTTTCCTCAACCTTCTAGGTGCCTAGGTATAGGAGTAACGAATGAAGGAAGCGGACCATTTTTAATATCCTCTGATCAGTGAAATTCAGATAGCTGCAAGATGGCGTAGATTAGTAAGGTTCGGAGCAGTTGCATTCAAATTTCGGCTGGAAACACACCACGTCGCGCATGCAGAGTTTCTCCAGCGTTCGCTCTCATGGTGCTACGATAAGTTTCCAAACCTTTCGCCGGGATGTGTCGCCGCGCTGCCCATAGTCACAGGAACTGTCTCTGCTGCCAGCACCGGTAGAGATGGCCATAGGCACTACATTCTCTCAGAGTACGCATACTGTTGTGCTGTGTCCGAGCCCATAAAACTACCGAGGGATGCTCTCCATCCCCCATTCCGGTGCAGAATTTAGAGGATATCATTTCGCTTCAGATATTAGTGCGGACGTTAACGCCATATCGATTCGACACGAACTGGCTTCCATTGCCTTGGAAGCAGTCCTGTGTAAATTCAGTCAGTAGCAGACTGTTAGCTAGTCCTGTAATAATGGCGAGCGAAGTAGCCACGAGCGTACTACTATGAACTGAGTACCTGGTGTTGCCCAGGTATGTATTTATTCCAGCCTCCTCCCCCTTCTTCTTCCTCTCTTTGTCCGTCTCTGCCCCCGGCCCTCTCTCTGTTCACCTCCCCCCTCCCTTTGTCCATCACCTCCTCCGTCTTCTCTGTGCCCATATCCTCCTTATTCTTTCCTCTGTCCTTCTGCTCCCTTCCCCCCTCTCAGTCCATCCCCCCCCCTCTCCCAACACTTTTCTATCTCTGATCACATCTCCCACACCTTTCCTCTGTCCATCACATCATCTTCCCTTTCCGCCTTTCCGTCCATTTCACCCCTCCCTGTCTTTCTGTCCATCTCCTACTCACCCCTATCTGTGACAATTCTCTCTCTCTCTCTCTCTCTCTCTCTCTCTCTCTCTCTCTCTGTCTTTGTCTGTACATCTCCTTTCTCCTTCTCTCTCAATGTTATCACCCCCATCCCAATTCGAGGTTGCTGATTCTTACCACCACAGGTTTTTTTTGTTATGGTTTTAGGGCGCAAAACTGCTACGGTCATTAGCGCCCGGTCTGTGGGTTAGGTGAAAAAAAATTGGAAACCAGCAGCAATGGGAGCGAAACTCAGAAAGTACGAAAACTAAAAGACAGAAGGAAAGCTTACAAAACCACTATAGAAGGGAGGGTTGTTTTCCACAACAAGAGCTTCAAATGACCTCGAGTTTATTAGTGTCAGTGAGATGACGTCGGACGCGATCGGCTGAGCGCGTGTCATCTGCTAAAATGGAAGATATATCAGGCAACAGTTGTAGATGGGCGGGTAACGGAGTAAAATCTGGGCACTCAAGTAAAAGGTGTCTCACCGTTCACAGTTGAGAGCAATGGGGACAGGGGGTGGGGTGGGGGGGGGGGGGGGGGGGGAAGGACCGACACTTAAAAGATGTCGATGGCTAAACAGACAGTGCCCTATCCGGAGTCTAGTCTAGTTAAAAAACCGGAGTGTAAGTTGTTTGTGTCCCTAGTTTGGTTGAAATTGATTTAGGGATTTACGAGGAGCGTTTTAACCATGACTTTGCCCACATATGCACACATCATATTTATTTCGCATACACTCTTGGGGGGGGGGGGGGGGGAAGACGTACCACGAAAGACGAAGGAATTATCAGATTGGGACGGAAATCTGGTTTATGTACAGACATACAAATGTTACATCACATCTTCAATTTTTCAGAAATTGTTCATTTATAAATGAGAAATGCTTCGCAAAACTGAGCAAGTCAATAACAAATCCGTCCATCTCTGGTCCTTATGTCAGTCAATGTTAAGCCGAATAACTGCTTGCAAAGTTGTTGAATGTTCTCCGACGAGATAACTCTCCAGTTGGGACTTCTCAGCGATATCCTGCCGAAATCTGTCCAAGCTGGTTCGAGGACCCTGCCCATAATGCTCCAAATGTTCTTTATCGGGAGAGTTCTCGGGGCCTAGCTGGCCAAGGTAGATTTCAGCAAGATGATGCCCGTTTGCACAAAGTGAGAGTTTCTACTGCTTCTCTTTGTCCTTGCAAAATCCTAAGCCCAGATGGCTTACGATGAAGGTCAACAAAACCGTGCGTAGAAAATCACCTACTTACTGTTTGGTTGTCATCCGCAGCACCCTTACAGCATAAGATGTTCTGTTATGAAAAGAGTCGCTCCAAATTGTCGTGCCGTATGGCAGGCGACAGTCGGGTCGGTGTCTGGAGTGCCGTTTATCACACCACTCGCGGAGCGTCTCCAGACACGCCTCCTGCCTGGAACCTTTTAGACTGAAGTGGAATCGTCTTCAGGGATGAGTCCCGTTTGGAAAGGAGCCCCTATGATCAGCGAAGAATAATCTTTCTGTATGATAAATTTTTATGGAAATTTTCGTTGTTAAATTTACATTTGCAATCATTATTATTGTCGACTACTGAAATATATGTGACATACAATTATAAAAATGACATGTAGTAAAGAAAACCCAACTTAACTTTGTGGCGTCCCCTAAATTGTGCGAATGAGCACTGTCACGTTGGCTTTTGAAAATTAGAACCTTCCACGCAGTTGGCCGTTTTCTCCGAAACCCGATGTGTTGTATTCTAATGAGAAAGAGCTCTTGCTGTTGGAGTTATCTGACTCCTTTTGCAGCCTGGAAGCGTTTCTGTGTCTGGTACGGTCGTGCTCCAAACCACACGGTCCTACCGTTTAGTGATACAGGCACCAGGAGGTTGTCATAGTACTACCGGTTAATTGGAGACTCAGTCGCAACTAGCGGGCAACAAGATCGTGGGCTGTCTGACCGTTCGAAATTACGATGGCCACTCGTAATAACGATCGCAGCCTGGATCACCGAAGTGGCCATCTCACCGTCGAGTTATTTGAGACGTTTTACTGCCATGTGGCATCATTAGACCGTATCTCTCGCTCGCCGTCAGTTACAATGGGAAGAAATAAAACACGTAAGTGTTCTTTAATAATTTATGCGTGCAGTTGTTCTTTTTTGATCGAACGTTCTTTCCCCGTCTTATAATCACTATAATTGTGTCTAGACATTTTTTTAGTCTATTTCAGTGCCTTCTTACCTTGTACGTGCTTGATTGTTAATACAACTATACTCTTTGCGCTCCAAATTATAACTGTTTAAAATAGTCTGTAGTCGGCTATCATTTCAGTAGAGTTCTTCTACCCCCTTGTATCTTTAATCTTTTATCATTTCCAATCCGCTCCATTGTGATGGTGCAGACGAGGTAGAATGGTTAACGTCTCAGAATACATCTGAGGTGATACCGGGAATCGAACGTTGGACCTTCCGCACCGCAGGCAGAGGTCTACATCTACATACATACTCCGAACGTCACCTTACGGGGCGTGGCGGAGGATATCCTGTACCTCTACTGGTCATATCCATGCCTGTTGCACTCGCAAATAGAGCGAGTGAGAAACGACTGTCTACATGCCTCCGTAGGAGCCCTAATTTCTGTCATCTTATCTTTGTGGTCTCTGCGGTTTCCCAAGCACCTCCATAATACTAGCACGTCTCTGAATTGCTTCGATATCTTCCTTTAATCCGATCTGTCCCGGATCCCAAACGCTAAAGCAGTACTCTGCGTGTAGGACACCAATGAGACCCAATCTAGTCTCCCTTTCAGATGAACCACTCTTTCCTAACTCTCTCCGAATAAACTGAAGTCGATCATTCGCCTTCCCTACAACAATCCTCACATGCTTGTTCCATTTCACATCGCTCTGCAACGTTACGCCTAGATATTTAATTGACGTGACAATGTCAAACAGCACACTACTAATGCTGTATTCGAACATTACGGATTTTTTCCTGTTCAACCGCATTAAAGTACTTTTTTTTATACATTTAGAGCTAGCCGCCATTCCTCGCACCAAGTACGAACTGTATCTAAGTTATCTTGTATCCTTCTACAGTTACACAACGCCGACACCTTCCAGTACACCACAGCACCATCAGTAAACAACCGTAAACTAGCCCTCATCTTGTCCGCCAGGTCGTTTACTTATACAGAAAGTAACGTCGGTCCTACCACACTTCCCTGGAGCACTCCTGACGATACCCTTATTGGGAGGTCTGGAAAGTGGTCCACTCAGCGTTATGGGGGGAAATATGAGGAACTGCTTGTATAAAGAGGTTGTAGCACAACCAGGATTCATCTACTGGCAGTAACGGCTGGAGGGATTGCCGAAATGTTCCACGATTATAGACTGTTCCTGGTAGTGACTTTACTGACTTGTAGGCAACAGTCGACCAGTCGGAATAGATCTCAGGCTTAATCGTTGAGTGTTGGTGGTGTTTGCCCTGGAAACAAGTATCCATTACCCCTCGTTTTTCTGCTGACGAAGCCGAAGACATCAAATTAATTTCTGATCACCACAAGACACACAGTTGGGAACAGGTTCCACCTTTTCACACCTGGACTAAGGAGTTCTAGGACACGACGACACGCTGGTACATGCTGATCGAAGGGTTTGGGCATATCAAAAACCACATGAAAGGAAACTTCTCCATCTGACATGCTCTCAGTCAGTCGGCAGGAAAATGATGAGATGTTCTAATGTGAGGAATGTTTACAAGAGATGAAACGCATCCTCTGACTGAATGTTTGCCACCACCTCTCACCAGCAAACGAAACAGTAACCTACTGTATCACCTCTGCATCAGGTTGCACTTCATACATCTACGATTACATCTACTATCTGCCAATGACGCTGAAACGTATCACGTACGGTACTTTTATTGTACCACTAGGTTTTTGGCCCGCTGCTGCACCCACGCACGCTTATGTCACATATATTTCACGCATACATTTACACTCCTGGAAATTGAATTCACGGTGTTCTTATTTCATTGTCCCAGGAAGGGGAAACTTTATTGACACATTCCTGGGGTCAGATACATCACATGATCACACTGACAGAACCACAGGCACATAGACACAGGCAACAGAGCATGCACAATGTCGGCACTAGTACAGTGTATATCCACCTTTCGCAGCAATGCAGGCTGCTATTCTCCCATGGAGACGATCGTAGAGATGCTGGATGTAGTCCTGTGGAACGGCTTGCCATGCCATTTCCACCTGGCGCCTTAGTTGGACCAGCGTTCGTGCTGGACGTGCAGACCGCGTGAGACGACGCTTCATCCAGTCCCAAACATGCTCAATGGGGGACAGATCCGGAGATCTTGTTGGCCAGGGTAGTTGATTTACACCTTCTAGAGCACGTTGGGTGGCACGGGATACATGCGGACGTGCATTGTCCTGTTGGAACAGCAAGTTCCCTTGCCGGTCTAGGAATGGTAGAACGATGGGTTCGATGACGGTTTGGATGTACCGTGCACTATTCAGTGTCCCCTAGACGATCACCAGAGGTGTACGGCCAGTGTAGGAGATCGCTCCCCACACCATGATGCCGGGTGTTGGCCCTGTGTGCCTCGGTCGTATGCAGTCCTGATTGTGGCGCTCACCTGCACGGCGCCAAACACGCATACGACAATCATTGGCACCAAGGCAGAAGCGACTCTCATCGCTGAAGACGACACGTCTCCATTCGTCCCTCCATTCACGCCTGTCGCGACACCACTGGAGGCGGGCTGCACGATGTTGGGGCGAGAGCGGAAGACGGCCTAACGGTGTGCGGGACCGTAGCCCAGCTTCATGGAGACGGTTGCGAATGGTCCTCGCCGATACCCCAGGAGCAACAGTGTCCCTAATTTGCTGGGAAGTGGCGGTGCGGTCCCCTACGGCACTGCGTAGGATCCTACGGTCTTGGCGTGCATCCGTGCGTCGCTGCGGTCCGGTCGCAGGTCGACGGGCACGTGCACCTTCCGCCGACCACTGGCGACAACATCGATGTACTGTGGAGACCTCACGCCCCACGTGTTGAGCAATTCGGCGGTACGTCCACCCGGCCTCCCGCATGCCCACTATACCGCCTTCGCTCAAAGTCCGTCAACTGCACATACGGTTCACGTCCACGCTGTCGCGGCATGCTACCAGTGTTAAAGACTGCGATGGAGTTCCGTATGCCACGGCAAAGTGGCTGACACTGACGGCGGCGGTGCACAAATGCTGCGCAGCTAGCGCCATTCGACGGCCAACACCGCGGTTCCTGGTGTGTCCGCTGTGCCGTGCGTGTGATCATTGCTTGTACAGCCCTCTCGCAGTGTCCGGAGCAAGTATGGTGGGTCTGACACACCGGTGTCAATGTGTTCTTTTTTCCATTTCCAGGAGTGTATTTCAGTTATACTTAATGAAATTTGCTCATGTTTCATTACCGAGCGATGTGGCGTAGTGGATAGCATACTGGACTCGCATTCGGGAGGACGATGGTTCAAGCCCGCGTCCGGCTATCCTGGTTTAGGTTTTCCGTGATTTCACTACATCGCTTCACGCAAATGCTGGGATGATTATTCGAAAGGCCACGGCCGACTTCCTTCCTCATCCTTCCCTAATCCGATGCGACCGATGACCTCACTGTTTGGTCCGCTCCACCAAATCAGACAACCAGCATGTTTCATTGGCATGTGTTGTGAAATTCGCCCCGCAGTTTCATCTGTATCTCGAGGAAACTTCTGATTCTGCCCGGGTAAGACGTTTGCAAAATATCGTGCACAAGGATTCAACCTTTTGAATGTGAAAGTGGAAGAACAGCTTCTTACATTTGTAATAGAGCAAGTATTTCATCTCATTTCTTCAGATTCACTCGCATTACTTATTTTTTCTTTAATTTTGTTTAAGGCAAGAGTCTGGGATTAAGTGAAATACACGTTGCCTTAAAAATGCTCGACTGTTCAACGTACCAGCAATACTCTAAAAACAAATGAGCTCGCTATGTTCATGAAGCATTCTTTGCAGTTTTTTACTAGGAGCAAGGCAAGATGTAGTACGAAACATTCAGTTTTTACCAATGTACTTCATGGGAGATAAAAAAGTGGAGGTAGATCAGAGATGCAATTTTAATTTGGTAGAGTGAGAAATACGAGCAGGTCGATTTCGAGCATTCCTACAGGTCACCCCTTGTCATCCCCTTCCTCGCCCCTAGAGGCAGTAAGTCTATCCTACTTGTACACATTTTTATGCAAATATTGAATCATTTATGCAGGCCGTTTGACTAATACAGATACGAAAGACGGTGAAAGGAGCAAATAATACTAATGAAAATAGGTCTGGAAACCAATGGTTTCGCCAATACTACGCCTGAGTACGTGAACACCTTACAGCGGTGGAGGTCCTGGGTTCGAGTCCCGATTTTTTGAACTGGTCCCGTTGACGTTTATCAACGCCTGCAAGCAGCTGAAGGTCTGGATTTCATTATAATTTCATTTTTCTTACAGTAGAGCCCTGCAGGATCGAAACTGCAGATGTGCACTTGACGACGAACGCTGGCCGTGCGGAACGTTTAGTGCAGTGTGTTCATGTGAAGGCAGGCGTGAGCACATCGCTGCATCGACGTCCGTACACTCGTGTTCGGAATGCACTGACTACCATCCAGACTAAAAGCTTGTTGTTAGTGTCGAATAACTCGGTAAAGTACGCGACACAAAGAATCCAACGAGCTCTAGTCGGGGGACGTGACAGGCCATGCTACTGGAGAAATTCTGTACTGTGTGTCCCCTAACAGCCACATGAAACTGTACCGGTGCACCAGCAAGCATGTGCCACATATGCCTCCGTACGTCATAAGGAAAATCACCCAAAAAGTAACGTAAGACATCAACAGTACTGCAACTTAGGTCTAGAAACCAATGGTTTCCCTGCTCACGCATGCACAAGTGCAGTAATGCCAGTGTTTGTTGAGATTATTTGCTTCTTTCATTGTCCTCTACTATGGGTAAAAACGAATGGGGCGATTACTTATATATCCTTTGTAGATAATTTGACTGCAAATGCCCCAGGATTTTTCATGTCGCCACTTTTTCACCCCCCCATCCTCTGCCACATGGGTGCTCGCGGCACAGTAATTTTATCCAGACAGCAAAAGATACGTGTACCAAGTTTGTAACAGTTGCTTCATGAACTACAAGGATTTGCAGATAAGTCATTGTCTTTAGTCACAATGACGCTTCAGCCTTAGGCCTGGTGAGGGGGCGGGTGGTGTGTGTAAGGAGGTATAATAGTTTTCGGGATTGCTTGGCTGCTGATGACAAAGGACTCGGTACTAATATCGTTCGTTATAGATTTTTATTTTGATTTGTTACACCTTCTCACCCCCACCCGCAGCCCTATGGCTGGATTATATTACCCCCGCAGTACAAGTAATACATGTAATAGATCATGTACAATGAGAGGCAAAAAACTGCCCGGCGCGAATAATTTAGACTACAAGAACAGAGCATTGCGTATGCCCAAGTTCAGAAGTGCCAGTGTTCACAACTTTAGCAGTCTGCGGAGCTTCAGCTTGGTGTTTACATCGCCAAACAGAAGCAATTTAATAGTTAGGCTACAACATATAACAAGATACGTTCCAATTTAACTCATCGTATCATTTCTTTTGAAAGTCATGTAGAAACGGTTCAAATATGACATCTCCACGTCGGTAGAATTGCTACGACGACGAGCTGTCTTGTCCTGACATAGGTGGCAGAGGGAGTAAAGGGGTTACTGGTCAGTCTGCGTTCCCGAACGGTACACAGCAGAAGGCAGGAGGACAATTCACAGGGAAGGCATTTGATTGTTTTCTTCTATCTAAGCAAAAACTGGTACAGGCATTCACTAGAAATGCAGGTGGTGAGACTCAGTAGGGAACTCGTTCTGGAGGCTCTTGGACAAACAGGGTTTTGAAATAATTGCTTATTCCACACAGGACTAACTAATACACTGCAGGCTAGTTCTAGGGCTAGAAAAAGCATGAATAACACTGTTACAACAGAAACCAGTGCAGAAGTTCTAGGGGTGGATGCTAACCACAGTAGCAAACACTAGCTGCATCTTAAGGCAACAACTTTGTAACATTCAGTATGTTTTGTTTCGCAACTCTGTTCACTGAGACACTCCAAGTGAGAGAGCAGACTTACGTGGAGCTGGAGCTAGGATGCAGTCGATGGACGAGGATTCGGCGCCCAGATCATCTGACTGAGAACTCCGCCAAAATGCGCAAATTAGGGGTTTTAAAGAGTCGCGTGGGGGCACTGTATTTTCCACTTAAAGCCACCCAGCCAATCCCGCAGGTTTCTTGCAGGCGCCTGCCAATCACGGTTTAGTTAGATTCCCTCTACTGCTCCTACGGCGGGGTTGTTAATGCAGTTGCACTAACTAAGTCCGTATTTGGTATCAACATTGTTAAGCTGAAAGCTACACGTAATTGCTCTGCCAAATAAGGCTTGCAACATTATTGCTATGCGTAATTTAGCCCCGCCCCCGGGGCTCCCCAGAGTAGGGAGGCTAGGTCAACAGTTTTTGTCGTTGTCTCTCTCTTTCTAACCCTGGTGAGCCTACTGACGTCGCTGTTCTCAGGGCTGGTATCAAGCTGGCTTTATACGATAGTACGTGCCTGTTGGTTACAAAGTTCTACGGTGGCAGCCTACCACAGCGTCTAGACGACGTATGAAGTTACGTGTTAACTCCTTGAAGAGTAACTAGCGCTCTGGAACCGCGTCTGGGGGCGTCTGCATTTTCGAAAGACTCTCCCCTTACTGTTTACTTCATGTAACAGTATCTCTCCTATTTTTGCCGGCCGCGGTGGCCGAGCGGTTCTAGGCGCTTCAGTCTGGAACCGCGCGACTGCTACGGTCGCAGGTTCGAATCCTGCCTCTGGCATGGATGTGTGTGATGTCCTTACACTACTTAAACCTAACTAACCTAAGTTCTAGGGGACTGTGACCTCAGATGTTAAGTCCCATAGTTCTCAGAGCCATTTTAACCATTTTCTCCTAGTTTCGTCTGCCCTCAGCATCGTCTCTGCTTCCGCGCCTTGGGGCGCCTGTCCTCCTTTCTCACAGCTTCAAGATAACAATACAACAGCAAGAAATAATCAATATATTACACAGCGCCTCACATCTGGTTCAACGAGTGAACAGACTGACATTTTACGAGCGTAAAGGACGAGCGTTGGAATCTAACTGGAGTGAATCTTTTTTTTCTTAGACGTGTGCAGGTAATATTTTAAACCACAATTCGCTACAGATCATCAGTTGTAGCCTTTTCTAGGTTACAAATTCCTTCAAAAGATTCCATTTCATAATAGTCTAATCTGTAAACAGACAGACAACGGTCATAGTAAATATAGTGAAAATGAATATATTTATTTATAATTACTTGGACCACCCTCTGGTGTCTTTATAGTTTTCAGCTAACAGAAACTTATCAGCTGATTGGCATACGTCTGCTTCAAAATGGCTGATGTGAATGTTCGGGAGCGAATAATTGCTGTCTTTCAAAACAGTGTGTGCATCGGAGGTGGGACGTCGTTATGGTGTTGGTGCGTCAATAGCAAGGAGATGGATCAGACGATTTAGAGATAATGATTAGGTAGCGAGAGGTCCAATACCTGGAAGACACACGAGTCTCCACACGGAGACAAGATGAAGAATTGCTCAGAATACCCCTTTGTCACTCATCCGAGAACGAAGGAGAGCTTCACATTTCCCGGGCTCGTCGGAAACAGGTCCCGTCGCGGTCTTATCAGGGAACCGTTGTCTGACTAACAAGCCATGGATAAACTAGCAACTGTGAGTTCCTGGGAAGATATCGATTGGAGGACAGTTTCCATGGTCCTTTACTATTCTGAGATCAGTCATTTTCTCCGACGAGTGCACGATTGGCTCCACGTGCAGAAGCCCTGCTCTCGTTCATCGTACAGATGGGCAACGGTATGATGCGCGCTTCGTGGCCACAGGCGCTAAAAGCGGACACCTAAGTGTGGAATGTTAGGGCTGGATGTCTTTCATGGCACGTATCCAAGGTAAGTTCAATTCACCAGACTAGGAACATTTTCTTTAAAGTAATCATCTCTGGAGGTCGGCTTTGGTACCCCGAAAGACATTTCCCTCACTAACATGATAATCATCCATCACACACTAGCATTAGCATTCAGGGCTGGTTGCAGAGGAGGGAGAATATTATTCAGTGCCTTGTGTGGCCTGCAAGATCGCCTGACCTCAATCCCATGGAGCAGGTATAGGCTCAACTTGAAGAAGACTCAGTTCCTGGAGGAGGGTCTGGCCAATTGTCTCTGTGTTCATTGGAATTTGGTGCATTCTTCATGGGAGAGAATTGCCATGGATGAGGACTTTTTCCATGGACTTGGCAATTCTACACCTCGAAGGATCCAAGCTTTTCTTGATGCCAATGGTATGTGGACTAAATCAAGAATAGGCTACGTATAGCTTCAGTATTTTGTTTCATTTTTCCTTCATAGTTATTGGACCAAAAATGTCCTTGGAGGGTGATATTCATCCACCTCTCTTAATAATACAATATATTTGTATTTTGAAATTGATGATATTTTTATTGTTATGGCAGGTCGGATAAATATTAGCGCCCAAGGAAGATTATTTTTAGACACCAAATTCACAAACCGTAATTAGTTATTTACTTAAGAGAATATTGAAAAAATAAAAAAAATAAAATATAATTTAAAAACAGAATGTGAATCAACCACGAAATATTTGCGACACGATAAAAAAAAAGCACAGCAATAGTAGTGAGGTGTTTTTCCTCTGAAAAATAAATAATGTGTGAACCTTGTCATCTCAGAAAGAAGTAAATCTTCGTAATCAGTTTACGTTTCATGTTGAGCTGCAGTTTATCGTTTTTGGAGTGTTGTGTAGAGCGATTAAGGTACGCTTTACTAAAGGGCACAAAAATTTGATATCTGCTGCCAATTAGGTATCTAGTTTAATCATCGACTGACTTTCAATATTAGTAACGCTTAGACCAGTGTAACCCATGGGCTGTCAGAAACGTCCACCAACCAGTGGTATACTGCACGGGATGTACTAACGTGCAGTTACACAAACCACAAAAATGTCTAGTAATACCCCGAAAGAAAGCTTGTTGAACGATGATTGATATCATTATTTGATGTTTTTCTGCGCAAGTCGTCGTGTATGAGATACCAAATCTGGTTTGGAGGCTCCAGTGATATTGGTTACGTTAACCCTTAAACCTTTTTGGACTGGTACCGATCCTAGTGCATACGTGGCTTGCTCGATATAGTAGTCACGACTTAAAAAATGGATTGGTTAGTTAACGAACTGTGAGTCACGAGGTAAGTTCGTGTCACCCACACTGGCACGGTACATACAACAGTTTATCGACTGACTCAGGTTGGTACTCCACCGATGTCTGGGGCGGCTCCAGACACGTCTTCGGCCTGGAATCTTATGAGTGGAGCAGAATTGTCTTCAGGGAGTGTTGCGTCTTTTACGAAATATTAATCTGCTTTTCTGTACGTGTACATTACATCTACCGATTTCTGTCCCATTCGGATAATTCCTTTGTGTTTGTTTCCAAAACTGGCAATTATACTAAGAGTAGAAAATGCTTAACCTAGCTGACTGAGCAGCTCGGTAATACGTTTTCTCGAGTTCAAGTTCCAGTATGGAGATCGAACGATTTGACACAAATACATGTGCCACTCAGTTCCTTCCAAGAACCAGCAACATCTGTGAGCTGACACGATGCATGCTTCTCAGAATTGGATTAATTGCTCACTGACTCCGCTATACGCGTAATTAGGTCGTTTCCATATCGCTTCTACCGCATCGCACGTGGCCAGCCAGCTACGTGAAAGCAACTGTGAAGGCAGACATTCTGCATCTGAGGGTCACCTTGACGTGGAGCAAGGGTGAGGGAGACAGCTCCTCGCGTTTACCGAGAAACAGAAATCCAGAAGCAAGGCGCACGACTTCTGCGAATCACAGCCTTGGTTGCTCTCCTGCTGCGATACGTTTCTGCTGCACCACAAATGCGATGCTATTGCACAAGAAACGAAAATCACACAAAAATGTTTTATTGGCGCACTTTCAATCAATCATTACAATAATGATTTACAAAGAGCAGCGTAACTGGTATGAGATTTTCCATAAATAACAATGAGTTCATTTGCCGTCGTCAGGTGCTCTGTAAATACATTAATAGATGGTAATCGTGATGTAAACTGTAACTATGATCGTAAAGTAATTACTCGTAAGGTAAAAACACAATTCGAATGTATAATGTCGTTGCTGCCATATGCTGCCTTTGTTGGAATTTGTATTTAGACGTTACTTAGTACGTCTACAATGAACGTCTGTTATGTATAAATTTGATGTAGATTGGTCAGTTTTTGGGTGTTGTAATACACTGGTCCCTCTTGTCAGGGAAAACGTCGTCCCCTCGAAAGAGACGAAAGAGTAAGGTTGTTTCTGACAAGGCACAATGTGCCAACTGAGTCTGGGTGAATCTACTGCGTTGTACACTGCGTTCTAGTGGAGCAATTGTAGTCATTTTGCACACGAACTTACGTGACTTGCGGCAAAGTGTGATAAAAAGCTACAAGTGTGTTTCACTGCCGATGAAGTAAACTGCAAACTGATATAGTGTCAAAAAATATATTGCTGAACGCTTTTCTTCACTTCATGTTACTCTGAAGCAAATAATCATCTTCTTCGTCGTCTATTATACAGGGTGTAATGGGCAGAGTGCAGATATTTCTATAGGTGACCAAGGATGGTGTACTGACCAACATTACCATCAGCATTTACGTAATTTGCAGGCGGTTAAATGTAACAATTAAAAGTTGAATGTTTGTAGATTGGTTAGCATCTCCAAGTATATGCGCCACGAGCAAGCCATTATTGGTTATTTTTTCCTGGACATGAGGTCAAGTGTTGAAGTGCGGATGCTGAACGGAAAACCATTACTCAATATTGATAGGCGTAGTAAGCCTACTGGTGCAATACGACCGTGCAGAAAACATCAGATCATAAAGTTTGAGACGTATCTGTGGCCAGACTCCTCGACGCAGTGAAAGAACAACTAACACACTGATGTGCATACATACACTACTGGCCATTAAAATTGCTACACCAAGAAGGAATGCAGATGATAAACGGGTATTCATTGGACAAATACATTATACTAGAACTGAATGTGATTACATTTTCACGCCATTTGGGTGCATAGATCCTGAGAAATCAGTACCCAGAACAACCACCTCTGGCGGTAATAACGGCCTTGATACGCCTGGGCATTGAGTCAAACAGAGCTTGGATGGCGTGTACAGGTAAAGCCGCCCATGCAGGTTCAACACGATGCCACAGTTCATCAAGAGAAGTGACTGGCGTATTCTGACGAGCCAGTTGCTCGGCCACCATTGACCAGACGCTTTCAATTGGTGAGAGACCTGGAGAATTTCTGTATCCAGAAAGGCCCGTACGACTGCTACCCTGGCCAGCACAATGTTCATGACCTGCAACATGCGGTCGTGCATTATCCTGCTGAAATGTAGGGTTTCGCAGGGATCGAATGAAGGATAGAGCCACGAGTCGTAACACGTTTGAAATGTAACGTCCACTGTTCAAAGTGCGAAGAAGAGGTGACCGAGACGTGTAACCAATGGGACCCCATACCATCACGCCGTGTGATACGCCAGTATGGCGATAACGAATACACGCTTCCAATGTGCGTATATTCCAGATTATGCTAACAGTCATTGCTGCTCTCATTGGTCGAGATCCAATGTCGCGATAGGCTACAATTCGACCTTTATCAAAGTCGGAAACGTGATGGTACGCATTTCTCCTCCTTACACGAGGCATCACGACGTTTCACCAGGCAACGCCGGTCAACTGCTGTTTGTGTATGAGAAATCGGTTAGAAACTTTTCTCATGTCAGCACGTTGTAGGTGTCGCCATCGGCGCCAACCTTGTGTGAATGCTCTGAAAAGCTAATCATTTGCATATCGCAGCATCTTCTTCCTGTTGGTTAAATTTCGCGTCTGTAGCACGTCACCTTTGTGGTGTAGCAATTTTGTATGGCCTGTGGTGTATTATGTACTGATGTGTATACATATGAAGGTACCACATCTACAGTTATATCTGTTACACCCTGTGTGTTCAATAGTGAGCAAAGACAGGTGCTTCGTGTTTTTTTTCTCCGATGCAGTCTGTCAGTACTGTACAGTGTATTGGTACTTTGGTTAAAGTAACAACACTTCGTTGAAATACTGTCCGTAGACAGCACGTGTGGACTGAACAGTTAATGTGTTTGTGGTCTCAAAGTGGGTGCGCATTTGTGTTTTCCCAGAAAATAAGTTTTGCGTCCCTGTTAACACAAGACGTCTTGTGCTTCTCGCTTTGCACAGAATTCCTACTTCTAGGAAAATCCATCTTCATGACGTTCTACACCGTGCAAAATACCTCCTGCTCATAGGGAAATCCGGCTTTAAGAGACAAATTGAAGGTGGGAACGCACGTTTGGGAACGTCATCCGATGACTCTACAGAGCGTCGAAATCACAGGGATAAACGCATGCCGCTAGGCCACGTCTTTGGTAGCAAACTTGAGTTTCTGCGCTGACGCTTGTACCACCAGTGAGCTTAACGGTCTCTGCTGCGTTCTAGTGACAAGCGTGAACGTGTCCAGTTTGCAATGCGCCAGTATACGCAATCTGGTTTGCTCAGGCAGGGTAGTCCTGGTGACAGGTGTTCACCTCAATGACATCGTACAACGACGCAACAGAACATCGATATTTCTGGACGTGGCTTCCTACTGCCAGTTTGTTCCTTAAAAGGTATTCTAAAATCTCGCTTCGTTTCTCGATACCGTTTTTATATACACAGTACAAAAAATTTCAAATACCAGGACGTGCATGGCAGAGGTTACTTTTTGTACCATGCATCAGAATTTCTTACTATTCCAACACACCGTTAAGCACGGAATGAAAGACTTTGATAGAGCTGTGAGCAACAGCAGTAAACACATCGGGACGGGGAATAGTATGGGGTGTCACGTGACTGATGTATTGCCAGCCCTGGTACTGACTGGCGGAGGGACAGTGGTGCACAGGAACTTTTTTCCTTTCTTTCTGTGGTCGTCAGTACTCTGGTTTGATGCGGCCCACAATGAATTCCAGTCCCGTACCATCCTCTTCATCTGTGAGTAGCATTTGCACCCGATCTCCTCAATTATTTGCTGGCTGTATTCCAGTCTGTGTCTTCTGCAAGTTTAACTCTCTGCAGCTCCCTCAAGTACTGCAAGTTATTGCTTGACGTGTTACCACACGTCTTATTATCCTGCTCCTTCTTGTCAATATTTTCCACATGTTTCTCTCGTCGATTCTGCGTTGAACCTCCTCGTTTCTTATCAGTTCACCTCATTTTCAGCATCCTTCACTACTCCCACATCTCAAACGATTCGATTGTCTTCTTTTCCAGCTTTTTTTTTTACAGTCCATGATTCACTGAGAATGTACGTTTGGAGCACAGCGTTGTATGGCAGAGATTTATTCCTCGAATTAAGGCTGATGTTTGATACTTGGAGACTTTTCTGGCCCAGAAATGCCCTCGTTACCTATGCTAGTCTGTTTTTTCTCTCTTCCTCGCTCCGTCCGCCGTGTGTTATTTTGCTTTCTAGGTAGCAAAATTCTTTCACTTCGTCTGCTTCATGATCCCCCCAATTTTGATGTAAAGTTTATCGCTGTCATTGGTGTGACTCCTCATTACTTTTTTTAGTTTACTATCAGTACGTATTCTGAATGTTCATTCCATTCGATAGCTCCTACAATTATTCCTCACTTTCACTGAGGACAGAAATGTCACAAGTGAATTTTATCATTGATATTCCTTTTCTTTTTAGAAAAAATTTCTTTCACGTTCCATGGCACTATACCAGCCAAAGCTACGTGGTCGGAGCGTACGTCAACACATAATTAATTCTTTGCTTATAAATTTTATAATCGGCATTCCGTTAATAAAACACGAAGTAACAGACTATAAAAATGAATAACACATCGTAGAGTAAAAGTCTCAACTACTGGAAGGAACTCCTGTAAAGAATAGGAGTTTGCACAAGGAAACGTTTCAGCTTTGATTCTAATACTTAAGGTTTCTCACTCAAGGCTCTTCAGTTCTGCTGAAAGCCTACAGAAAAAAAACCTGCCTTAAAGTGCACGCCTTTCTGTATAATGTCTGAGGAAGTGTTATCAGTGTTCATATCGATTTTCCGAATCGTGTTCGCTGGATGAATGTTAAAATTTCTTATGTATGGGTTAGTGTTGTCAGCAAGCAAACCTCACGGTGGCATATATGTACAGGGACGTCAGAGCTATATTCTGAAACAACTCAGTGCATTCGCCAAGGATATTCTTTACCCAGAAATGAGCGGTCAGACTGATCTCCAGTTTCAGATCGCGAACTGTTCACGAGTGTCGAATTCTAACAACGTGTGAGATAATAGAGTGACCCTGAAACGCGAAGGCTTGTTTACTTCTCTTACTTCCAGAGTGTAGGCCATTTTTATAGGACAGATAGCACTTTCAAGATCTTGTACAAAACTAGTGCTGCTACTTGCAAAAAAGCCTTCTATCTATTCTAAAACATAAATTTTAAAGTGATCGACTTCAGTGACTGATTGGTCATCTACGGAAAATAAAATTTCGTTACACGATCTGTACGTGTACGTTTTGTCAGGTTAACCATTGATTTGTTCTCTGAAAGAAATGAAAATATTGTAGGTAACAGGATAATGTGAAACGTCATCTCCAAAGACAACAACTTTTGTGTCATTTCCTCAAATCCTGCAAGTTTCCTCTTTCCAAAAACTCTTTTGTTCTAATTAACCTTTCTTTCTGTTTAACACTGTAATCAGTGTAACGACTAAGAGAGTAAATTTCCTTGAGCAATTCCATTTTTTCCTATTTTTGATTATCTCTGTTTAAGCTTCTTCACATACTTCGTTCCAGCACATGATGTTTTTATTTCTCTTGACCCAAAAGTTTTCTGTGCAGCATTATTAATTTCTTTAGATAGTTCTTGCGAATTCTCATGTTAGCTATTTTAATTTTGTTTTGACATTTTTATATATGTATTTATACTTTACATGTTTGCATACATATAAATACAAAACACATTTATAAATGATGTTTGTACTCAAATGATTTTTTTTCAAAATTTCTAAGAACATTTTTTATTTTTTATAATTAATTCTTTTCAAAATTTTGTTAAAATTGCAATCATTATTATTACTATTTCTAGTATCAGTACGGATTCTTGAAAGCTAGGTAACTCTGAATCAAAAATGCATTAAAAGCAAGATATTTTTGGTTAAAATGTGAGTACTGAAACCACTGGAATAACTTCGTATTGTAACTTACTTGGCAACATATTTTTGTGATAGTATTATGTCAAGGGACCTTGTGTTCTCAGAATATGATCAGTTTTCTGAATATTGTTTATAATTTCGCTGTTGAAGTGCTATTCTATAACATTTTATTTAAGTACGTTTATGGGTATAAAATGTTGTGTTGGCAGAAGAGCCAACACCGTGTTGGCCGAAATGCACGCGTTTTAGCTCACGCAGGCTGGCGTGAGGAGGGGAGGACTATACTAACGTGAGGTCTGGAACATGCAAGATATTAGAATTCAGAAAGGGGACGTAATTAGTTTGATACATAACTTTAGTCCGTTAATGATGAACGTCGCTCTTGACGGTACATGAGTCACAATATTACCGGTTCAGAAGATATAGTAACTGAATATGGCGCCCTGCTAGGTCGTAGTAAATGATGTAGCTAAAGGGTATGCTAAACTGTCGCCTCTGCAAATGAGAGCGTCTGTAGTCAGTGAACCATCGCTAGCAAAGTCGGCTGTACAACTGGGACGAGTGTTAGGGAGTCTGTAGACCGAGCGCCGCCAGACGGCAGGTCTAGTCTAGACAATCACTGATAGTGGCGACACGCGGGTCCGACGTATACTAACAGATCGCGGCCGATTTAAAGGCTACCACCTAGCAAGTGTGGTGTCTGACGGTGACACCACATAAAACAAGCCCTTGGGTCAATTTTACAAGTATTCTAATGACAGCACTTTCAAATACTTTGCTCACAATGAGAATGAGTACTAATGAACAACAAACGGAAGATAAGAATAATTATGTAATAGGAGCCAAAATTAAAATTTATAATAATTCCAACTTAAATTCATGTAATGTCCTAAGATATCAATAAAATTATGTGAACTAGAGCATACTGGAAGTGAGATTTGCCAAGCATTATTGTTTCAACTTTTCCACTCTAGTGAAATTAAGGTAGAGGATGGATCCACATTTTTCACAACCAAGAACGATACGACTCTGTACCCCAGACATTTTTTTACTGAAACTATGGGATATGTTAGTTATCACATGAACAAATGGCACATGTACGATGGAATTTCGCGATCTCTTCTTCGCTGCAAGGTAACATCACATTGACAGTTTTTTCCTTTCAAAATGCATTGGTCGAGCTGGCCCTTTGGCATGGATGTACAATTTGGTGTTATAAATGTATTTTGTATCAAATTCCAATTGAAATGACATTACATAACTTCGCAAAAATAAAACATTACTGTTCTGAAGTTTACATCTAATTTCTCAGCTAAAATGACCTCAGTATAAGTAACACCTCTCCTGGCATCCAGTGACGCCTGTGGGCTGAGGATGACACGGCGGCCGGTCGGTACCGTTGGGCCTTTATGGCCTGTTCGGAAGTAGTTTGATCAGTTTAACCAGAAACAAGACAGAACTAAGCAATTGACTGGTAACATTAGTTTAGAGTGACTTTCATTTTGTTTTGTATGTGCACTGGACGACGTCATTGTTTCATCTTGATTTGGATCGGTTCTGGCGTAGGATAAATGCTTTTCTGCACTACACAAATTTGTGTTTTCAGTAGAAATTAGTTTCCCTTGATCATTAACTATTTCATCCGAACATTAATAATTAAAAATCAATTTGTATGAACTTGAGAACGAGACTATAGCCTGGGTTTACTAGAAAATCATTGAACAGTTAGTGGGATATTTTCTAGTTGTAGGATATTCACTGTGATGTAACTACTTCTTGTTGTCAGTTAGGTATTGTTTCTATTCACTACTAGGGTCCTGCCCACTCGTCTCTTACAGCGTGCCAAAATGATACTGCTTTACAACTGCTATACAACAAATCAGGCAAATCACATTGATAGTTTTTATTACAATAAGGTCCGCCCCTGGTAGCTGAATGGTCAGCGTGACGGATTGTCAATCCTCTGGGCCCGGGTTCGATTCCCGGATGGTTCGGGGAATTTTCTCCGCCCAGGGACTGAGTGTTGTACTGCCATTATCATCCTTTCACTCTCATCGACTGCAGGTCGCCGAAGTGGCGTCAAATTGAAAGACAAGCACCCGGCGAACGGTCTACCAAATGGGGCCCTAGCGATACGATAATAAAAAAATAATAAAAAAAATAAAAAACTTCACAATAGTTAACTTTGTTTGCATATCGCCCATCGCTTGCGACAACTCATTGTAAATCCAGTCAGTGTTATTCATTATATACGACGTTCATGCAAGTTTGTCACACAGTTTGTGGATCACTAATAACTAATCATAGTGCTCTCTTTTAAGGTGTTGTTTCTACTGGTGTCCGTCTTCTACTGTCTCTTCATTGTCCCGGTCTACTACTATCCGAGGCTGGCCGGAGTGGATCTTATACTCTCTTCCTGTAGAAGCCGCTCCTGTCGTGGTGCGGTCCTAATCAGCGCACCATTGGCCGACGTCGTCTCACAGCCTTCTCTGCTCTTTCGTTCTTTATCTTCGTGCCGACGCTTATGGTTACATTGGAACGTCCACGAGGCATTGACAGGGCCACTCTTCATAACGCGATAGTTAAATCAGTTGCGCAAATTTTTGAATTTGCAGATACCCTTGGTTTGTCTGTCTCCGGACTCTGTGTGTGTGTGTGTGTGTGTGTTTGTTTGTTTGTGTGTGCGCGTTATACAACTCTTAACTCTTAACTCTCTCTCTCTCTCTCTCTCTCTCTCTCTCTCTCTCTCTCTCTCACACACACACACACACACACACACACACACTCTGTGAGACCTTTGTGTGCTCGGTGGAATAAGAGACAGGAATGGGACAGTCTTTGATAATAAAAGCAGTCACCCATCATGCAATGAGCATTAAGAATTAGTGGTAAAGTATATCTGATGATGTCAATTACATTCAATTGTCCTCATAAACCATACAGAACCTATCAAGTATTTCCTTATTTCAGATTGATCATGTGCCAAGGCCCGAAAGTTGAATCCTTTGAAACGTCCCCTTAGAAAAATTATACAAGACTGTGCTTAAACTGACACACAATATTTTTAGCGCAACACAATCCGACTTTCAAAAATCCCTACGAAAGAATGGCCCTGACTAACATTAACCTATGCGTTTCACAAATCACTTACCTCACAAAAATCTTCGTTACTCAAGCTACTGCAATACAGCGAGCACCACTACTGCCAGCTAAGTAAAATATTCAAACTACTGAAGGCACTGACTACTGACAGGCATAGTTTGCAAATGAAAGATTTTAATACAGAACAGACAATGTATTTACCTTAATAGTCATAATATATATATCACTTCATGACACCAATGCTTACAAATTTCAAAACTCAGCCATCTCTCTCCCCACGTCCACCACTGCTGGCGGCTCACCTCGAACTGCGCAACGCTACACGCTGTTAGCATCCAGCTGCCGCTGCCCAACACTACAATGGCGAGTATTACAACAATGCCAACCAGCCACAGACTGCACATGGCACAGCCAGTGATTTTCATACAGAGCGCTATGTGGCGGCGGCGTTACCAATAAAAAAACCTAAACAGTCTACTTACATAGCCCCCATGCTCCCCACAAAAAATTTTTACAAATTGTTTTGGGCAGTGGCCAATAATGATTTGATAAAATTTTTCATAATTACTATAACGAAGATATCAAATGCACACACTTATTGATACAATGTTGATCAGAAGCTAAAATTCTCTCACAGTCCATAAAGACAGTCCTGATCGTTTATCACAGTAAAATTGCAGTGTTTTTTTTCAAAGTCTGAGCAATAAAAGAAATTGCACTTGGAAGTAGTGGATTTCTATGCAGTCTTGAAGAAGTAGTGTTGTCCCTCCAACGGTAAGACAGTGCTGACTCTTGACATGCAGACAGGTAATGGGCCACAAAAGAGCAAACCCACAGCAGAGTCAGTCGAAGTTTTGAAGAATATTGTTAGGTAGGTCGTCACAGAGTAGACCCATTGTAGTCCTGGTAGAGATTACGGTATTGGTGGGCCACCAGAGGTGCAGACCCACTGCAGTCCTTGTAGAAATAACGGTATTGGTGGGTCATCAAAGGTGTAGACCCACTGTAGTCCTTGTCGAGATGGCCAGCAGCCATCTGTTTGACTGTGCAGGCGCACAATCACCATTGGAGAGTCTTGCGGATAACATAGCAAGTCCATAACCCACCACTTGTCCACTCACAAAGTTTTTGGGGTTGTCCTTAATAATTCAGCAGGGGACTGGTTAACAGCATTGCTGGTTCTAACACATGTGCAAACACTAACAGTCCCTACTTCTCACATATTGTCCATATACTATGCTCATGTTATAAAATTGCAATTGACGCCTGTTCATAAAATTAAGTAACTTGTAAGTTACATTTCACTGCACACATTTATGTTGGTAATACAATAACAAAGGTACAAAATATATCATTAAAGAACATAATAGTACAGATAACATTTGCAGTAATACTGGCTTTACAAAAGAATCGAAATAACATATACATCAGTGTTACAGGAATTATGACATAAGTACATACATAAAAAATCAGAATAATTATTGAAACATCAACTTCACACATTAGCATTAAAATGAAAGAGAATAAATAATGTCTAAACATCAGAAAAATCCTACAGTGTAAATATTATTAGCTAAACGCATAAAGACAGGAAGAACACAAATATACAAGAGTACACAAACACATAGCGGAATAATAGAAAGGGAAAGGACAGGGTTTGTTTTCAGTGTAACATTTGGTACTGCAGTCCAACCCAAAACGTCATTCTGTAGATCTTTCGTCTTATCTCAACATTTGTTTCCACCAAAAATATCATATTCAAGCATGCTTTCTGTATTTTGTTCACATCCTCTTTCAAAAATAGTTTTCCTCCACTGTACACTCCTTTATTTGCCAAATCATTTTCTTGTAACTTCTCAATGCATTTCTTCCAATTCCTCATAGTTAGTTTCTTATTTAGTCTACCCCCTCTTAAGCTAACTTAAACCTACTGAGCTCAGATGCTAAACTAAGGGACGAGGCAATGCAGCAGCACAAAACAATTAATACAAATAGCAATGATAAAAAAATGGAAATTGGCAAAAAAAGGTAGCAATATTACAACTAATATAAGGCAATGCGCAGCAAACAAGAAAAATAAATCAGTAATAAAACTGGCTTAACCTAGTAATGCAAAGTGACATTCAGTAGCACTATGAATGGCAAACAGCCGCAGCAAATGCTATAACTTATACCTAAACATGACAAAGCTCAAGCAGAAAAAATAGTACACTAATGACAACAACGCAGATAAGGGAAATGTATATTCACATCTTAATGTCTATGTAATTAAAATGGTGCACCACTACTTATTCAATGAAATAAATTACCAAGTACTTGAAAAGAAAATTATGTATGCAGTTCCTGTGAAGGGCAATGTCTTTTTTTGCTCCCTCATTTTTTTGGAAGTATATCACGAAGTTATTCTTTACTGGGTCTGTAGGCATAAAGTATTTATATTAGTACATCTATAAAATTTTACTTTCACCAATGCTGCAGTGCAGTTAGAAACTAGATATTAAACAAAATGAGTAAATAAATGCATAAAGCAAGCCACATGGCATTTCTCTCAACTAGCAGTAAAATAGCCATGAAATGTTTCTCGTCGTTTCATTAGGCATTTTAGTAAATATCATAAATTAAGAGCTGCACAGTGTAATCATGTGTTTTCAAGTTTGAGCGTGTCGTATTTGCGACTCTTTCTACAAAGAAATGTCAACAGCGAGGATAATGACACGCCTTTTTTTTTTTTTACCTGTGCCTCTGAAAGGCACACACTAATGGCTTGTTTCCTGGTGGCTGTCGCCCAGCTGGGCGCCCACGACGCATTACGTCCAGGTGGTCACTTAACTTTCTTACGGAAATATTTACGACACCAGTTTCCGCTACAGTGGCTGTCTCATATAAAAAATTTCACAGGTCAAACATTTGCGTTACAAATATGTAGAAACAAAATCCTGTAAATATAACAGTGTCCAAAAATTTTTGGCGGCCTTGTGATACATTCACGCGTATACACACATTTCATAACTCTTAAAGTACGATTCTCGGTTTCCAACATCCTTTTTCACAAACCAGAGTCCCTAACCACTACTCATTATTCCTTACCTTATTACACATATGTATATTCGTCGACACTTCTTCAATATTTCATCATAACAGATACGTAGCATAACCAAATAACTCATATAGCATCAGCTTAAGCATACTTCAGCAGCATAATTCACATCGTCGTCGTAATAATAACATCATAACACCACAGTCAAATTCTCAAAATCTCCGTAGCTTCCTCCAATAATTTCAAAACCTAAAAAAAAATTCTCTGCTCATGTCAAAAGTGTCATCTGCCTCGAACGTACTTTAAAAATCGTGATCCCATACCAAATATGTCATTCAAAGCTCTCATAATATCACAATGGTTCCGAAAAAATATGAACAGTTCACAAAGTACAGACAAAATACAACTTCGTAAGTGTGAAGTTATCCAATGGTGTAATTACGTAGACATCTGTCACTGATGTAGTAAAGTAAATGTTTGTCTCTCTCAGTTAAATGATCAGATAGCTGTGTAATTTGTGTGTTAGAGAAATATGGTACCGATGTGTAAAGTTGTATAAACAAATACCATATTAGCTAGGGCTCCTTGTGCTTGCCAAACACATGGCACACAAAGTAAGCGTGTACCCCCCTGAGGAATAATGTAATTATACCCTTAGGTGTTACAGATTACAGCAATGGAATGAAATGTATCACAAAAAACTTTCTTTTTAATTTAACCATTTATTTATCAATATTGTTGAAGTATCAAATTAATCACTCAAATGCGTGCCCTGTAGTGCTAAATGTGCGTTTGCTTACAGAGGACGATAGCTACGACAGTTCCACAGAATTATCTTACAGCAAAAGTTCTGCTGAAGTCAATGTAGTTACCTCATCATAAACGAAAGTGAAATGCTTTCCATATAGATATCGTAGTTATTACGTACCTTACCGTGATCAAGAAAGTGCTATAATGTAACGTATTGTTGTGCTACGATAAAGGCTGTCTCATTGTAGCTATACCACTAAGTTACTACTAAAATATGTTTGTCTTTCCAGAAGAATTCAGAAAAACTGTGCAGATATAAAACAGATAAACTGCAAAAGCAACATTGTAAATTGTCACTCATTAGTAACGTCGTGATAAAATCGTGTAGCTGTCACATAACCTAACCACTGTGTCATCTGGTATCTCACAGAAAGTACTTTAAATCCAGAATGTATTTTCAAGTAAACCAAAATGTTGCATTAAAATCTCATTAGCAATACTGGTAAATGTTCTAAGTATGTGAGCCTTATAGTCGTTATGTAATCGTGCAACTAACAAGCAAGAATGTACACACACACACAACAACACTGTGACGTCTGTTCACTATAACAATGCACTCGTAAATACTGTCTAAATAAGTTCTCTAAGTTCTAGACTGGATAGTTAACTTCAAAACATTGTTGCATGTTAACAGATTCTTAGTGTGACAAAGTATACTAGTGACGTGATGTGAACAGCTTTATGGCAAAGACAAAGTTAAAAAGCTGATTATATTTCAATAAACGGTTTTACATGTGAAATGTGGTGTAAACCTTTACTCTTCCTAGTACGCAGACTGTCAACTTCAACGCAATTATCATGTGATTACGTCGGTAAGGAACACTGGAATTCTGTTCAAGGTTAGCGTCTATGTTATTTTTCTCTGAGCCAGCCGGCGCACGCGGAAGCCCGCGGTGCGAGTCATTGTCTGTCTCTTTGTTGGCGCACGCCGTTATTGGCATTAGGAGACCTAACTTCTACAAATTCACCTTGCCGAGAGGGCCAAGCTCTGTTTGAATTTCGCCAGTTCTGGTGCAATTCAGGTTTGTCGTTACGATCATATCGTCTGTCGTCATGTCGGTAGACTCCATAGTTTCTTTTTTGTCGGTCACGTGGTGGAGAATTTCTCCCTGAATCGTAACTGCGCGCTGGATCGTTGCGTCTGAAGTTATTCTGTCTCCCTTGATAGTAATTATTTTGGTTCCCATATTGTTTGTTTCTCTGATTGTCTCTGTGATAGTCACTACCGCGGAGAGGTGATCTTTCCCTGTAATTATTACTACTCTGCCAACGGTTCTCATACGGGTGGTGTCTGTTTTGGTCACGATTTGTATTGTGAGAATAGCCTTGTCGTGTCCAGTTATTATTTCTTTCATCGCGGAATTGCGACGGATGTGACCTGTAATTGTTGTGTTCCTGTTTTCGCGTTCCGCGATTGTCAGTGTCAATTTCTAAATCTTGTAAGAGTCCCTGAAAAGCTTCAATGTCGTCTTTGCAACGGCCTGCCAAAATAATATGCCGTAAATGTTCAGGCAATTTGATTAAGCAAATGCGGATGAGTTCTGACGGGCTGTATGGGTTTGACAGGTACTGATTCTTGTGCAACATGTCTTCAAAATACTTCACAAGACTGGAAAATTCAGATTGTTCGAAATGTTTCTTCATCATGATGCCATGTTTTACTCGGTCTTGTGTGGCTTGGGACCAATATGCTGAGAGGAAGGCATGGTAAAATTATCCTTCACTGTGGCAATCGTGAATGACCGATCGCATTCTTACAGCTGGTTCATTCTCTAAGTAGCCACACATAAATTCTAATCTGTGCTCTAGTGACCAGTTGGGAGGAAAACAATGAGAGAATTGATGGAGCCACGCTTGTGGATGAATGTCGTTGCCAGAATTCTTAAATGTTTTGAATTTACGTGTAGTAATGAACAGCTTATAGTCAAAATCATCGTGTCGGCGGTTCGCATATCGGTCACTGTTACGTCGTTTCGGCGGTTCCATCTCAAAATTCGGTGTACTTTGCCAATTTCTTTCATAATCTTCAAAGTGCCCTGTGTTGTTATTTTGTGGCAGTTCCGTATTTTTATGTCCCTCTTCCCGTATTGGAGTGCGAGTGTCCTCTGAAATACGTAATTCTTGTATTACCTGTGTCAACTGATCTTGTACTTCCCGGATTTCTCTTTGGTGTTGCGTATTAATTTGATTCTGATTTTGTTAGAAGAGTTCGAACAAATTAGGAAATTCAGTGTCATTAAAGACTACCGGTTTTGTGTCATTCAGATTATCATCTACCTTCGTAGATAAATTAGTGACCTGATCCGAAAGTTCGGCTACTTTCTCCGATAGTGAACACTGAAACTTGGTTCAGAAAAACACACTGAGGAAATGAGTGTCCATTTGTGTTGAAATCGAATCTACTGTGTCCTTTAAGTTTTCCTGAGTTCTTGCAAGTTGCGTAACCGAATCGGTGGATGCAACTGAGTCCATTTTAGCTTGAAAGGTGTCGTGATTTTCACGAACAACAGTTTGCAATTCTTTTATGGCTGCTTCGTGATTCTGTAATGAGTTTTCATGCCGCGAAAAAATAGGTTGAAAATGCTCACAAATTTGTGATTTTACGTCATTACAGATTTTTTGACATTTCGATTCAATGTTATGTAACTCAGTAGTTAAATCTTCACGTGTTTGTTCAAGTGTGGTGTCTAACTTCCGAAGATTATGTTCCATTGTGTCCAACTGTTGCTGTGATTGTCTCTGATTTTGTTCCATTGTGTCTAACTTTTGAAGCTTTTGTTGTGTTTGTCTCTGATTTTGTTCCATTGTGTCTAACTTTTGAAGGTTTTGTCCCATTTGTTGCATTAATTGTAATAACAATGCACTGGTGTCTGAAACATGTTCCTTAGTGCTATTCGGCAATGCATTTGAACCGGCAATATTCGCAGTTTGAAAAGCAGAAAATGTGTCTTGATTTATTTGAGAAAACGGTGAGGACGCAAAATCTGAATCTACAGTATTTGCAAGATTGTGTCCTGTCATTTCGGAATCCTGAGGCGAGCTGTTGCCGACCGATCGATCGATAACGCTTCCCTGTTCACTAATTGTTTCACTGCCTACACCATTATTTGCAACCCGCTCCATTTCCCTATGCACAATTACCAAATTACTACTTTGAACATCAGTTAATTCATTACATGGTGGCGCTAACACACTGCTTTCGTCTTCACTGTCATTTCTCAGTTTACTTTGGAGCCTAGTATTACGTTTTTCACACGCCATTATAGTCACAATATTTCACACGACAACACAAAAAAGCACAATTTGAAGAGAAAACAAGAAAACACATTAATATAACATTGAAAATAATATCTCGTTAATTGCAAGCGCAGGTGCGTAATACTTGGTGCCGATCTACATGCATGCCCCAACTGTTTTACTGTACAACAAAGAGAGAATTTCCTTCGTAGTTGCAGTCTTTCAATGATTACGCGCTAGCAATAAACAAAAGCTACACTAATTACACAAACTACAAGAAAAAATCAGAAGATTCCAGTGAGGTATCCTTGGCTAAGGGTCGACATATGAAACGTCCCTTTGAAAAATTATACAAGACTGTGCTTAAACTGACACACAATAATTTTTGCGCAACGCAATCTGACTTTCAAAAATCCCTACGAAAGAATGGCCCTGACTAACATTAACCTATACGTTTCACAAATCACTTACCTCACACAAATCTTCGTTACTCAAGCTACTGCAATACAGCGAGCACCACTACTGCCAGCTAAATAAAATATTCAAACTACTGAAGGCACTAACTACTGATAGGCATAGTTAGCAAATGAAAGATTTTAATAGAGAACAAACAATGTATTTACCTTAATAGTCATAATATATATATCACTTCATGACACCAATTCTTACAAATTTCAAAACTCAGCCATTTCTCTCCCCACGTCCACCACTGCTGGCGGCTCACCTCGAACTGCGCAACGCTACGCGCTGTTAGCATCCAGCTGCCGCTGCCCAACACTACAATGGCGAGCCTTACAACAATGCCAACCAGCCACAGACTGCACATGGCACAGCCAGTGATTTTCATACAGAGCGCTATGTGGCGGCGGCGTTACCAATAAAAAAATCTAAACAGTCTACTTACACCTTTTAAGGTGCAAGATACTGCCACCTTAGAAATTGCCCGCATCTCGTGGTCGTGCGGTAGCGTTCTCGCTTCCCACGCCCGGGTTCCATTCCCGTCGGGGTCAGGGATTTCCTCTGCCTCGTGATGGCTGGGTGTTGTGTGATGTCCTTAGGTTAGTTAGGTTTAAGGAGTTCTAAGTTCTAGTGGACTGATGACCATAGATGTTAAGTCCCATAGTGCTCAGAGCCATTTGAACCATTTGAACCTTACAAATTATTTACCCGTATATTGATCCTAGTGAAATAACTGAATACATTTGAAAGCACATCTGTGAAGTGTAACCCAGTGGCTAACTATGCCTCTTCCTTTGAATCTGTTAACCAGAGAAGAATGCTTATATAATGAAATTTAAACTAAATAGATGTTTGCAGTTGTAAAAGATTGTAATATATTTTTGATATAACATTTCATAAAGATGTAGATGTAGTGGAAAATACCACTACAATGAACAAAGAAAATATTTTGAACTGCAATAAAGCACTTTTTTTGTACATATATTTAGTTACTTTCATTTAAGAAAAGAGTTGATGTTAAATACTGTAACTAGCACAGTAATTGATTCTACAATGAAAGCCTTTGCCTAAAACGAAGTATACCACCTCCCTGATACAGACATATGTCTCGATACAGTTTATTTGATTTTGATATGAGGCTACAAAAGTGGCCAACACTGAATACGTTGTGGCCAGAGGAAACTATCCTCGTCCCACCCATAACTGTGTTCTTCGATTGTTCTGGGAGAATGCTCACCTAACTAGAACACATGAAGTATTACTTCACTTGATTAAATAAATTAATAAAAGATTTACATAACTTTGATGCATTTCTTTGCCACAGAACATTTCTTTGCCACAGAATTGCCTGATAATTTATAATTGAAAGCATCACTTGACATGCTTATTAACAGAGACAGTAAGGGTTGCATTTTGTACTGCAGAAGAACAGTTTGTCACTAAGGTACATTTCATCAGATAGTATGCCACTGTCCTACATGCTGATGTTGAGTGTCGTCAGTGAGGTCTTAGACTTTAACTTACGCTAAGAACAACACACACATTCATGCCCGAGGGAGGACTGGAAACTCCGACGGGGGCAGCCGCGCGAACCGTTCCAAGGCGCACCAGACCGAACGGCTACCCCGCGCAGCGTCAATACTGTGTAAAGCATGCAAGTGCTCAGCCGTCTTACACACTACTTAATCTAACTTTAACCTAAATACAGTAAAAATTTGGAAATCAGTGGTAGTTCTATGGGTTCAAACCGCTGAGGTCATCGGTCCTTAGTTTGTGTCGGGGAACTGTAATGCTGAGAGGGAGGTGTCGTCTTCTGGGGACCCGTGTACTTCATTGCAGATTGCAGAGGACCTCGTTAACGTCTGTGATACTGATATGTACTGCCGACTTTAACTGTAGCACAACACGTGAACTAAATAAACATTCAGATCCCAGGTTCGCCTTTATCACATTATTTTTGGAATGCCAATATACACTTGTATTCAGTAGTATCCTCCAGAGATCGCGCTGTCACACTAATCACATGTGCCAGCAAAATTTAGGATGCAGATCTGAAAGAGCTCATGACTCTTTATTCTTCAAGTGGATGCATAGCCGTCGGACAGAGTTAACTTAAAAATCTATTATTGTAAGCGTCAAAAACAGGTACAATTTGAAAAAAAACCTACAATTTTGTTTTGGAGTGTTCGCCGAGTTCCATTAGTAACTGTAGTGCCGTAACATATGAAGTTCAATTCAGGTTGCTGTTGTTGTCTTCAGGCCGAAGGCGATTTGATACTTCTCTCCATGCTGCTGGTAGTTGGTCCTCTGCGTTAGTAACACAGAAATGAAAATATTTGCAAACGAAATCGTCTTGAATCTGCTCATTGTAGTCCAGCCTCGTTCTTCTTTCACAGTTTTAACTCCTACACTTCCCTGACTATTCCTTGTCGCATCAGGATGTGTCATGCCAACTTGTCCCTTGTTTTACTCAAGTCGTGACATAAATATCTATATGTGTTGATCAAGTAACTAACGAAGAGGTACTCCATCGAACAGCAGAGAATAATCTTCAGTATTCTTCTATGAGACTAGTCTCATAGACATAGACAGTAGACTCCATAGAAATATTTCAGAAAATATTACCTAACAGTTAAATTTATACTCAATGCTAACAAAGTACTCTTTCGTTCGAACCACTGTTCTTGCTATTGGCAGTCTGCATTGTATATCGTTTCTGTTTCGGTCTTCGTCAGTTATCTTGCTGCCTAAATAACGAAAGTCATCCACTGCTTGCAGTGTCTCATTTCCCAAGCTTACTACCTCAGCGTCGCCCGATTCAATTCGGCTGTGACGTATTACGCTTGCATACTCCATTGAAGAGCTAGCAACGATTAGAAGCAGTCAAAAAAAGTACTATTTCATTGGAAAGATTGTAGACCCTTCCTGCCAGTCTTTAATTCTTCACCTACTGCCCGTCGTCGTCGATCGAAATATTGTGTAATTTAACGTAAGCCCATATCTTTGGGGCGTTGAAACTGTTGCGGAGAGCGGGAAATCATTCGGTGATATTGCGTCTGTTGTAACTTTTTGTTTGGTCGGATCGCGTTCAGTTGTGTGATGACTATATATGGCTGCTGGCTGCCTGGGTGGCCCACTGACCGAAACAGAAGAGCAGCGCAATAACTCTGGCCGGGACAGTCTACGCATTACTTCCAGATTAAGGCCGCCAAATAAGGCCGTTTGGAAATTGGACAGCATCGGACTGCTGGCTAGCTGCGCATTAACGTTTTTCGGCGAAGCGGGCGAAGGCTTGCTGGCCGCGCCGACGAAACAGAGGCGGTGCGCGTTTCAAACACAAGGAAAGCAAGGGACGGTGTCCTCTTAATTAATGCGAAAGAAACGCGCGCGTTGTAAACGAAGCCGTTGATCACGGTCCTGCTTTCCTGAAACTGTCGGAGAACTGGAAACCCCGGTAACGGCAAACATTACACACTGCCGGAAGAAAAACTGTTACACCCTTTTAGAGGTTTCCGGTTACTCAGAATTTATTGTTGTAATAGTGCATATGGAGTACACTAAATGATTACATTTCCAGACCAACAGAACAAGCTTTTCTGAGGTACCAGGGATCGAGCAATACTGAAACACACATATTACGAGGGTGGGTTAAATTAAAACCTTAAATATTTTCTTAAATATTATTTATTGTGCGGAAGTGGTACAAAACTGTATCACTTTTCAACTTAATCTCCCCCACGCTCAATGCAAGTTCTCCAACTCTTAAAAAGTGCATAAAATCCTTTAGAAAAAAGTTCTTTTGGTAGTCCGCGCAACCACTCATGCACCGCATGGCGTACCTCTTCATCAGAACGGAACTACTTCTCTCTCATTGCGTCTTAGGGCGGTCCATACATATGGAAATCACTTGGGGGGGAAGGTCTGGGTTGCTCGCTCTCTGCGTTTCCGGTTGGTGGAAGTGAACCCAGGTTTCGTCCCCAGTAACGATTCTTGCAAGGAAGCCATCACCTCGTTCAAAGCGCCGATGAAGTTCTTCACAAGCATCAACACGTCGTTCTTGCGTGCCACGGCAGCTGACTCCTGAAATAAATCTTGCAGACACTTCGTGAAATTGGAGCGCATTGAGCGCATCATGCACATCATGGTCTGCTGACCCATGACTGAATGACATTGCAGCATGTTTACATATTAGTGTTATTCGGCGGTTTCCCTTCACTATGGCTCTAACTGCTGCAATGGTCTGCTGAGTCACAACTCGTTGTGCCTAACCTGGACGAGGAGCATCTTCCACTGAATTGACACCATTTGCGAACTTCCTACTCCAATCGTAGACTTGCTGCTGTGACAGACATGCATAACCGTACTGAACCTCCACTCGTCAATGAATTTCAGTAGGCTTCACTCCTTCACTACGCAAAAACCTAATAACAGAATGCTGTTCTTCCCTGGTGCAAGTCGCAAGTGGGGCGGCCATCTTTAAACTGATACTGCGACGATATGTGTGCATCTGCACTATGTTGCCACCTACAGACCATTCTGAACGCTGATTGTAGGACGCTTACCAACGTACAGGATAACAGCGCGAAATGTCGACTTGGTATTACAAATTTAAGGTTTTCATTTGACTCACCCTCGTAGTACGTAATGTATTCTCCACGGGAGGCAATGCGGGCGCTGAGTCTGGTATCGAGTCGATGTTACACGTGGCGAGTACTGTCCTGGGTTACGTTATGCCACGCCTGATCGACCTGTTGACGGAGTTCTGTAAGAGTTGTTAGGACGAGAAGTGACTCATGCGACTCATCGACCATCATATCCCACATGTGCTCGCTCGGAGATAAGTACGAAGATCGTTCTGGCCAGGGAAGTCACTGCACGTCTTGCAGAGCACGTTGAGTTTCACGGGCAGTGCGTGGGCGAGCATTATCTTGTTACAACAAGACAACATCCCCCTGTTGCAAGAACGGCAAAAGAACGGGTCTAACAAAATTCGGCACATAACGAGCACTGGCTAGAGTCTTCTCCACAAACACTAAAGGTGAACGAGAGTAGTGACTTAACGCTTTGCACACCATAAGGCCTGGGGTAAGGCCAGTGTGTCTTGAACGAGTGCAGAGTATCACACGATCCCCCCGGACCTCCACATCAGACAGGCAGGAAGAACAAGTACGCCGACTCCAATTAAATCACCATCGCATTGCCAGATGGCCACCTCAGCGGCGAGTCGCCTCCGCCCCAGACCACTCTAACGCTAAGGTTGTTGTGCCTCCCAATATGAGCACTCACTAGCAGGTCAGGAAGAGCGAACTTCACGTTCCGAGTAATCCCCGGAAAACCAACTACCCTCTCGCTTTCCGCCGGCCACCGCAAACACACGCCAGCAACGTCATGGCAAATCGCCACCGGATCGCCACCCGCACCAGAACAGCGAACTATAACCGATTACAGTGCACGCTCTGTACAAGGTCACAGGATAGCAGCGCGCGCCATATCAGAACCGTCCCGCGACACTTCAGATTATAACTTGACCTCTTTGAAATTCACTCAGTTGGCTGGAGGTAGCGCGGTTGCGTCTCCGTGGCATGGCTACACGCTTGCATCAAATGTTAGCACCACACTAAGCCTTCTGCTCAAAGGGAAGACAGCGTAGTGGCATAGCTATCAGAGCGCCATCTATCTCTGTTGGTGGTCGACGCTGAGACCATTATCAGTACATCTGCTGCCCCCAGGTGGTATGTGCGTCACCGGATCAAACTCGACGTCCTCTTTCCAGGTGTACTATTTTTTTTCCGGCAGTGTAGTTACCCATGTAAAGTTCACCCAATTCAATATGAGGACACATGGCAACAACACGATAGGGCAGATTAAAATTGCTACACCAAGAAGAAATGCAGATGATAAACGGGTATTCATTGGACAAATATATTATGCTACAACTGACATGTGACCACATTTTGACGCAAGTTTGGTGCACAGATCCTGAGAAATCAGTACCCAGAAAACCACCTCTGGCCATAATAACGGCCTTGATACCCTTGGGCAATGAGTCAAACAGAGCTTGGATAGCGTGTACAGGTACAGCTGCCCATGCAGCTTCAACACGATACCACAGTTCATCAAGAGTAGTGAGTGGCTCGTCACAATACGCTAGTTGCTCGGCCACCATTGACCAGACGTTTTCAATTGGTGAGATATATGGAGAATGTGCTGACCAGGGCAGCATTCGAATATTTTCTGTATCCAGAAAGGCCCGTACAGGATCTGCAACATGCGGTCGTGCATTATCCTGCTGAAATGTAGGGTTTCGCAGGGATCGAATGAACGGGTCGTAACACATCTGAAATGTACCGTCCACTGTTCAAAGTGCCGTCAATGCGAACAAGAGGTGACCGAGACGTGTAACCAATGGTACCCCATACCATCACGACGAGTGATACGCCAGTGCGGCGATGACAAATACACGCTTCCAATGTGCGTTCACCGCGATGTAGCCAAACACTGATGCGACCTTCATGATGCTGTACACAGAACCTGGATTCATCCGAAAAAATGAGGTGTTGCCATTCGTGCACTCATACAGGAGCGCCTGCGATGGTGTACTCAAAGTAACCGCAGCCGTGGTCTCCGAGCTAATAGTCCATGCTGCTGCAAACGTCGTCGAACTGTTCGTGCAGATGGTTATTGTCTTGCAAACGTCCCCATCTGTTGACTCAGGGATCGAGACGTGGTTCCACGATCCGTTACAGTCTTGCGGATAAGGTGCCTGTCATCTCGACTGCTAGTGATACGAGGCCGTTGAGATCAAACAAGGCGTTCCGTATTACCCTCCTGAACCCACAGATTCCATATTCTGCTAACAGTCATTGGATCTCGACCAACGCGAGCAGCAATGTCGCTATACGATAAACCGCAATCGTGATAGGGTACAATCCGACCTTTATCAAAGTCGGAAACGTGATGGTACCCATTTCTCCTCCTTACACGAGGAATCAAAACAACGTTTCACCTGGCAACGCCGGTCACCTGCTGTTTGTGTATGAGAAATAGGATGAAAACTTTCATTATGTCAACACCTTGTAGGTGTCGCCACCGGCGCCAACCTTGTGTGAATGCTCTGAAAAGCTTATCATTTGCATATCACGGCATCTTCTTCCTGTGGGTTAAATTTCGCGTCTGTAGCACGTCATCTTCGTGGTGTAGCAATTTTAATGGCCAGTAGTATATTTCAATATTTCCCTAGGTCAAATAACCATTCGTGCTGCCCTTCTTTGTATTCCTTTAATATCCTTTTCTTATGCCGGAAGTCTTCGGCCGCCATTTAACAGTCAGCCTCATTCTGCCAACGGCCTTGTCAAAGAGGGCGGAGGAGCGGATAGAGGTTCAGGGCACTCTCTTGTCCTAGGGGTGGGAAATTGCCCATAAAGGCGGAAGAATCAGCAATGATCAACGACATGAGGATGCAGAAGGCAATGGAAACCACTGCATTAAAGACACGTAACGTGTATCCACAGGACATGTGGCCTGTAGTTGAAGAAGTGTCATGATGATCTCTCCATTGGCAAAAGATTCCGGAATAGTCCTCCATTCGGATCTCCGGGAGGGGACTGCCAAGGGGGAGGTTAACATGAGAAAGAGATTGCATAATCAATGAAAGGATAATGTTTTACGAGTCGGGGCGTGGAATGTCAGAAGCTTGAACGTGGTAGGGAAACTAGAAAATCTGAAAAGGGAAATGCAAAGGCTCAATCTAGATATAGTAGGGGTCAGTGAAGTGAAGTGGAAAGAAGACAAGGATTTCTGGTCAGATGAGTATCGGGTAATATCAACAGCAGCAGAAAATGGTATAACAGGTGTAGGATTCGTTATGAATAGGAAGGTAGGGCAGAGGGTGTGTTACTGTGAACATTTCAGTGACCGGGTTGTTCTAATCAGAATCGACAACAGACCAACACTGACAACGATAGTTCAGGTACACATGCCGACGTCCCAAGCTGAAGATGAACAGATAGAGAAAGTGTATGAGGATACTGAAAGGGTAATGCAGTATGTAAAGGGGTGCGAAAATCTAATAGTCATGGGCGACTGGAATGCAGTTGTAGGGGAAGGAGTAGAAGAAAAGGTTACAGGACAATATAGGCTTGGGACAAAGAATGAAAAAGGAGAAAGACCAATTGAGTTCTGTAACAAGTTTCAGCTAGTAATAGCGAATACCCTGTTCAAGAATCACAAGAGGAGGAGGTATACTTGGAAAAGGCCGGGAGATACGGGAAGATTTCAATTAGATTACATCATGGTCAGACAGATTCCGAAATCAGATACTGGATTGTAAGGCGTACCCAGGAGCAGATATAGACTCAGATCACAATATAGTTGTGATGAAGAGTACGTTGAAGTTCAAGACATTAGTCAGGAAGAATCAATACGCTAAGAAGTGGGATACGGAAGTTCTAAGGAATGATGAGATACATTTGAAGTTCTCTAACGCTATAGATACAGCAATAAGGAATAGCGCAGTAGGCAACACAGTTGAAGAGGAATGGACGTCTCTAACAAGGGCCATCACAGAAGTTGGCAAAGAAAACATAGGTGCAAAGAAGGTAGCTGCGAAGAAACCATTGGTAACAGAAGAAATACTTCAGTTGATTGATGAAAGGAGAAAGTACAAACATGTTCCGGGAAAATCAGGAATACAGAAATACAAGTCGCTGAGGAATGAAATAAATAGGAAGTGCAGGGAAGCTAAGACGAAATGGCTGCAGGAAAAATGTGAAGACATCGAAAAAATATGATTGTCGGAAGGACAGACTCAGCATACAGGGAAGTCAAAACAACCTTTGGTGACATTAAAAGCAACGGTGATAACATTAAGAGTGCAACGGGAATTCCACTGTTAAATGCAGAGGAGAGAGCAGATAGGTGGAAAAAATACATTGAAAGCCTCTATGAGGGTGAAGATTTGTCTGATGTGATAAAAAAAGAGACGGGAGTCGATTTAGAAGAGATAGGGGATCCAGTATTAGAATCGGAATGTAAAAGAGCTTTTGAGGACTTACGGTCAAATAAGGCAGAAGGGATAGATAACATTCCATCAGAATTTCTAAAATCATTAGGGGAAGTGGCAACAAAACGACTATTCACGTTGGTGTGTAGAATATATGAGTCTGGCGACATACCATCTGACTTTCGGAAAAGCATCATCCACACAATTCCGAAGACGGCTTAACAGCTCATGCATCGAAGCTGCTTACAAGAATAATATACAGAAGAATGGAAAAGAAAATTGAGAATGCGCCAGGTGACGATCAGTTTGGCTTTAGGAAAAGTTAAGGCACGAGAGAGGCAATTCTGACGTTACGGTTAATAATATACTCCTGGAAATTGAAATGGGAACATCGTGAATTCATTGTCCAAGGAAGGGGAAACTTTTTTGACACATTCCTGGGGTCGGATACATCACATGATCACACTGACAGAACCACAGGCACATAGACACAGGCAACAGAACATGCACAATGTCGGCACTAGTACAGTGTATATCCACCTTTCGCAGCAATGCAGACTGCTATTCTCCCATGGAGACGATCGTAGAGATGCTGGATGTAGTCCTGTGGAACGTCTTGCCATGCCATTTCCACCTGGCGCCTCAGTTGGACCAGCGTTCGTGCTGGACGTGCAGACCGCGTGAGACGACGCTTCATCCAGTCCCAAACATGCTGAATGGGGGACAGATCCGGAGATCTTGCTGGCCAGGGTAGTTGACTTACACCTTCTAGAGCACGTTGGGTGGCACGGGATACATGCGGACGTGCATTGCCCTGTTGGAACAGCAAGTTCCCTTGCCGGTTTAGGAATGGTAGAACGATGGGTTCGATGACGGTTTGGATGTACCGTGCACTATTCAGTGTCCCCTCGACGATCACCAGAGGTGTACGGCCAGTGTAGGAGATCGCTCCCCACACCATGATGCCGGGTGTTGGCCCTGTGTGCCTCGGTCGTATGCAGTCTTGATTGTGGCGCTCACCTGCATGGCGCCAAACACGCGTACGACCATCATTGGCACCAAGGCAGAAGCGACTCTCATCGCTGAAGACGACACGTCTCTATTCGTCAGTCCATTCACGCCTGTTGCGACACCACTAAAGGCGGGCTTCACGATGTTGGGGCGTGAGCGGAAGACGGCCTAACGGTGTGCGGGACCGTAGCCCAGCTTCATGGAGACGGTTGCGAATGGTCCTCGCCTATACCCCAGGAGCAACAGTGTCCCTAATTTGCTGGGAAGTGGCGGTTGCGGTCCCCTACGGCACTGCGTAGGATCCTACGGTCTTGGTGTGCATCCGTGCGTCGCTGCGGTCCGGTCCCAAGTCGACGGACACGTGCACCTATCGCCGACCACTGGCGACAACATCGATGTACTGTGGAGACCTCACACCCCACGTGTTGAGCAATTCGGCGGTACGTCCACCCGGTCTCCCGCATGCCCACTATACGCCCTCGCTCAAAGTCCGTCAACTGCACATACGGTTCACGTCCACGCTGTCGCGGCATGCTACCAGTGTTAAAGACTGCGATTGAGCTCCGTATGCCACGGCAAACTGGCTGACACGGCCGTCAAATGGAGCTAGCTGCGCAGCATTTGTGCACCGCCGCCGTCAAACACCGCGGTTCCTGGTGTGTCGGCTGTGCCGTGCGTGTGATCATTGCTTGTACAGCCCTCTCGCAGTGTCCGGAGCAAGTATGGTGGGTCTGACACACCGGTGTCAATGTGTTCTTTTTTCCATTTCCAGGAGTGTATCATGAATGTGGTAAAACATGAAATCTCCGACATCGCTGCGGTCGGTGAAAGATCCTGCAAGAACGGGACCAATGCGACTGAAGAGAATCATTCAACGTGACCGAAGTGCAACCCTTCCGTAAATTGCTGCAGATTTCAATACTGGTCCATCAACAAGTATCAGCTTGCGTACCATTCAACGAAACATCATCGATATGGGCTTTCGGAGCTGAAGACGTCTCGTGTATGGTTCATCACTGTACAACACAAAGCTTTACACCTCGTCTGGACCCGTCAACACCGACATTGGACTGTTGGAGACTGGAAACATGTTGCCTGGTCGGAAGAGTCTCGCTTCAAATTTTATCGAGCGGGTGGGTGTGTACGGGTATGGAGACAACCTCATGAATCCATGGACCCTGCATGTTAGCAGGGAACTGTTCACGCTGGGGATGGCCTTGTAATCGCATGGAGCGTGATATGGGACCCCTGATACGTCTAGATACGACTCTGACAGGATGCTTACATACGTGTCACCTGTCTGATCACCTGCATCCATTCATGTCCATTGTGCATTCCGACGGGCTTTGTAGCAATTCTGGACGTGTGGTGTGTCGCAGCGTCCTGCTGGAATTGCTGGAGTGGCTCCAGGAACACTATTCTGAGTTTAAACACTTCTGCTGGCCCCCAAACTCCCCAGAAATGAACATTATCGACCATATCTGCTATGCCTTGCAACGAGCTGTTCCACTCCCTCGTACTCTTACGGATTTACGGACAGCCCTGTAGGCACTGCCTCAGACATTAGTTGAGTCCATGCCGCATCGAGTTGCGGCACTTCTGCGTGGTCACGGGGGCCTTACAAGATATTAGGAGGCTTACCAGTTTCTTTGCTCCGTTCCTTGTATACTGAGGAGATAATGTCGTCTGTTCGTTACTACCCGTAAGCCCAATATGGTCCTGGCAGCAACGATCCCTCCGTAGTTTCGCCGTTAACCTGCAGTCCTGATTCCACCTTGGAGGCTTATTGGCACTTTTAGCTGGCGACATTCTGTGGCGTATCAAAGAAAAAGTTGTCATACAGAATCAAAGCAAACGATGAACTGACGAAACTAGTCACGACAGTTACGTTAGCGGCCATAGCGCGATATGTCACCGACAAAACAAAACAGCAACCAAAGAGCGAGTTTGACTGACAAGAGAGCTACCATGACAGAAGGAATAATCAATCAGTCTGTTATTTGACCCTTATTAAATGGTGTATCGCATAAGGCAGGTTAATTTATTTTTATTCGCACAGGTATGTTGCAACAGTATATGTCATCGTCCTTGCGTCAAATTTATTTCTGTTGAGTATAATAAAAAGTTCACGATCGTTTAGTCTGTTGCAGGCCTAAAAATTATAACGTGTGCATTTTGTTTTGTCTGTTACGTGTGCTTACCTGAAAATTACAATGCTAATAAAAATGCATTTTTATGATCTATTTTTTTTTTGACATGTTATCTGTCAAGTAGTCAAGAAGAAAAGCTGTGCATTTTAAGTACTTTTCCACAGGTAGTTGTACTTACATTTTCTGCCCTGTAGTGTAGCTCTGCTGAATATAACATACGTAACATCTCTTACTGTCGATGGTGTGCGTACGGTTTTCACACACTTTTTTTGAATATAATTTCAGTCTCGCCTTTACTTCCCACGTATTTTCTACAAAACGTGATCCGAGTAGATAATTACGTCTACAGACTTATCGAGGGGTGTTATCTTATTGCCACTGCTCACCAGTTGATCGTTTCCCCTCAAGGTTAAGCGTGCCGCTAATTTTCAACCTGTACAAAATGAGTCTTTGTTATTCTAATTTGTGTATAGAATATTACTCAAGTCTTTCAGACCCTTACCGAATAGGACATCAAGAAATATTGAATCTGTACAAAGAAGGGCAGCACGATTGGTGACAAGTTTGTCACGAAGATGCTGAAAAATCTGAAGCGACAGGCATTTCAACACTGGTGGTAAATACCCCGCTAAAGCCTGCTTACAAAGTTTGAAGAATCATGAATCTAGAAACAAACCATAGTCTTGCCCCACGGTTGTGATAACAGATGGAGTTAGAGTAACTACAGGCCCACAAAATATAAAAAAAGTAATTCCCCCCGCGATGCATATGCGAATGGAACCACAGGCACACTACTTTATGATACAATGAGGAGTACCCTTTGCCATAAACTCTACAGTACGCAAATTACGGATGCAGATGTAAATCACAGGAGGCATTAAGTTGTTAGATGAAATGAATTCGGAGAAAGCTATTTCGAAATCTAGGCGGTCTACTTTTATCGTCGTAGCAGTAATGTGAGAGCACGAGATTACTAAACCCTCGTAAAGTTTATGGCTGCAGTAATATGTAAAAGAGAACATTTTGCACTTAATTTGGTACGTAACATACCATTGGAGATCTAATAATTATAATTAACTAATGCATAACGTATAAATTACGCCTTCCTTTGAATAAAAGTTGGAGTAATAGCATTTATGATGATTTAGTAGCAACGTAACGTTCATCTTGGCCGCCCCTGCTTCAAACGAGGAAGCTTACGGTCCGAAAACATTGTATACTGCCTGACCAGGAGAAATTTACGCATTACGCGGTAGATGTCTGGAACGGCAGGCGACGAGTATTGCCTATGCGTTATGGCTACCGTGGGGAGAGGAACGGTATCCGTATTATATTAAAAGCAGATTTGAGACATGCGGAAATGTTGGCAGCGCTGGCAGACAAATGAATACCTTCCGACTAGTGTCGATTTTCCCCTCTACTAGCAGCACAGTTTCAGTTTAACGTGACCAAACTGTAATGATAGCCATTGATTCCACCTTATTCCAAATAGGTAAGCATGTTCAATACTGAAAACTCAAGAGACATCCACTATCACTTTTCCCAAAATAGTTCTGTATAGTTCTGCATACTGTTCTATTCTGCTGTGTACAAATAATCACTACACTGAAACTCCACATTTCTACTTCGACGACGAATAAAGGAGGAAAGTTCGCCAACGAAGAAATTTCTGTTTTGGAAAATACGTAGTGTGTGTGTTAAACATTTACTTGAAGCAATGATCGTTGCTTTTGTTTACTCCTGTGAATGGCGATAGTTGTGTGTTACGATATACTATACGTATTGTTTCTTCAGCAACTCGTGCTTAAAAGTTACTAACCTTCAAACATCGATGACACACAAACGCAGTGTTCTATAGGTGAATGATCTTAATGGTTTACTACTGATGTAAACCATGAAGTTTTAACGAATTTGAAGAGAAATGGTGTTCCAATGAAAAGGTGCTGGAAAGACAGATCTCTCTGCATTAGGATTGCCACATCTAGCTGGTCGGGGCACTCTGAGATGATGGTGTAGAAATGAAGTAAAAGATTTATTTAATATAATTACTTTTAATTGAGAACACAATTACGTGGAACTTATTACGATAGAAGTAGCTGGTACACCATGTTTTTCTGAGGATTTCACATTTTTCAACAATTCTTTTCTTCCTCTTTTTAGTATTTGTAAAACGCCATGCAAATCAGCTTGTAGTTAAATTTGCAATGTAAGACTCATTTCACAGTCCCTGTCAGCAGTCGATTTCTTTCATCAGACGACTCGGTCGACATAAGCGAAAATAATATTTCCACAGCAGCGTTGTGAGCGGGAACAGAAAACAAACACTCTCTAATTTTAGCAATTGGCATTTCCGTTCAGCATTTTTGGTTTTCTTCAGGAAGTGAATCCACCTTCCATCCGCGGAGTATTTAGACTTGCATTCTTCCAAGTCAAGCTTTGTTTTCAAGAGTATGTGTACCTGAAGTTTAGAAACAATGTCTGCAATCAAGACACAATTATTAGTCAGGTAGATAATAGTGTTTTTAATCATCACCAAATCTGGTGTTTCAGAAAACGTCATCCAATCAAATACTTGATATTTATTAAAAGAAATAGCCCATTTCTCTAACTAGTCAAATGCTGTCGTGTAGAAAGCTATGGTCTTTTCCTCAGATTTCGAAATAAAATTATTTTTTGGTTAGCTATTTCATTCTTCAATTTGTTCAAATTCATCTTGGTTTGCATGCCAATAAAACTGGCCTTCAGCCCTTTCATTCAGACACCTTTGAGAGTGGATTAACGCATTTCTTATTTCAGTTATCGAGACTTTCATCTCCTCACGCTTTTTATATTCGTTACTTCATGTTTCTGCAGCCAAACTTTGAAGATGAACCTCCTAAAATCATTTCAGAATTTTTCAGTAGTCCAATCAGTGAAATTTTTGAACAAATCAGTTTCACAGCATTGTTTTAGTGGAATTCCTGACGTGCGTCCGTTGACAACCACCTTGATTTTGAGTGAGATAAAAGAGAGTGATGACTGACATCAATGTACGAGAAGAAGTGTTTCAACTTCTCTTCCGTTAGCGTGTATATTGAAAAATAATTAAATATCTTAAGGACGATAATTTCAATGTCGACAGTTAAGACTCCAGCTGCGCTGTACATAGTGATTGATATTGATTGTGGAGAATATGGGCAGGCCATACAATTCCTCCTACATTTTTCCTAGTTCTTTAATTTGGTGAAGCACGTCCCGCTGGAAGCGTCAATGAAGCCCTCAGGACTTAGCTTTTTGTGGAGACAGTGCCAATACTATTAATTTGTCTAATGGAATTTGCAATTGTCTAACTGTCTGTCTAGACGAAACTTTGACCAGACATCGCACTTTCACAGTCAAACTTGAACAACTTTGTTGGATTCCGTCAGTTTCAGCATAGTACTGAACAATTAAAAGAAACGTCTTTCAGCCTTGTTGTTCGATGCGTTAGTGCCTATGCTGTAAAATGAAATTTCTTGCAACTTTTTTGTGCATTCGGACAAGGTGTGTGGTTAGCAATCGCTGTAGCTTTGGTGCTGGCTGTAGACTGCGGTATTCGGTTTCGCGGTACAAAATCGCCGCAAAGCAATGTATCCGACTCCAGTCAACAGAACTGACGGGCTGATGATGCATGACAGTTGCTGCTGCAGGATTAACAGCTGCTTTTAAAGTTAACAGTTCATCCTTAATCATAAATGCAGGAATAGGCTTTAATGTCGATTCTACCACGAATCTGTTTGTATGATTCATCGTAGAAATGTAATATTCCCATCTGCCTTACCTCCGTGAGATGCTCAGATGAAACACCTACAAATCTCACGCAAGCTTCCTGATCCGCACGTCCTTTCTTGAAAAATACCAATATTTTGTGTAATCATCCGGAAAGTGTCACTGTCTACTGTTTAAAGTGTTACTTTCTCTGTCCGTCCTTAGGCATTTTCGTAAGAAACGATAAGTTTATTAGACATTACAAGCTATATACCCGCACTAAGACCTTCAAACATTGCTTCCATAGGAACTTACCACAAAAATTTTAGTAAACTGCTGAGGTCATCGGTTCTTAGGCTTACTCACTACTTAATCTAACTTTAACTTACGCTAAAGACAGCACACACGCCAAAGCCCGAGGGAGGACTCTAACCTCCGACGGAGGGGGAGGAGGGGTGGGGGGGGGGGGGTGGGAGCCGCGCGAACCGTGCCAAGGTGCCTTAAACCACGCGGCTGAAATATTACTAACATGCACTCGTTGTTCGCATTACTTTTACAAAGAATCGTCTTCTCAGATCCCTATCCATATGGGAAATACCCGATTCTTCCGCGTGGCGCTGCTGAAATACACTCCTGGAAATGGAAAAAAGAACACATTGACACCGGTGTGTCAGACCCACCATACTTGCTCCGGACACTGCGAGAGGGCTGTACAAGCAATGATCACACGCACGGCACAGCGGACACACCAGGAACCGCGGTGTTGGCCGTCGAATGGCGCTAGCTGCGCAGCATTTGTGCACCGCCGCCGTCAGTGTAAGCCAGTTTGCCGTGGCATACGGAGCTCCATCGCAATGTTTAACACTGGTAGCATGCCGCGACAGCGTGGACGTGAACCGTATGTGCAGTTGACGGACTTTGAGCGAGGGCGTATAGTGGGCATGCGGGAGGCCGGGTGGACGTACCGCCGAATTGCTCAACACGTGGGGCGTGAGGTCTCCACAGTACATCGATGTTGTCGCCAGTGGTCGGCGGAAGGTGCACGTGCCCGTCGACCTGGGACCGGACCGCAGCGACGCACGGATGCACGCCAAGACCGTAGGATCCTACGCAGTGCCGTAGGGGACCGCACCGCCACTTCCCAGCAAATTAGGGACACTGTTGCTCCTGGGGTATCGGCGAGGACCATTCGCAACCGTCTCCATGAAGCTGGGCTACGGTCCCGCACACCGTTGGGCCGTCTTCCGCTCACGCCCCAACATCATGCAGCCCGCCTCCAGTGGTGTCGCGACAGGCGTGACTGGAGGGACGAATGGAGACGTGTCGTCTTAAGCGATGAGAGTCGCTTCTGCCTTGGTGCCAATGATGGTCGTATGCGTGTTTGGCGCCGTGCCGGTGAGCGCCACAATCAGGACTGCATACGACCGAGGCACACAGGGCCAACACCCGGCATCATGGTGTGGGGAGCGATCTCCTAGACTGGCCGTACACCTCTGGTGATCGTCGAGGGGACACTGAATAGTGCATGGTACATCCAAACCGTCATCGAACCCATCGTTCTACCATTCCTAGACCGGCAAGGGAACTTGCTGTTCCAACAGGACAATGCACGTCCGCATGTATCCCGTGCCACCCAACGTGCTCTAGAAGGTGTAAGTCAACTACCCTGGCCAGCAAGATCTCCGGATCTGTCCCCCATTCAGCATGTTTGGGACTGGATGAAGCGTCGTCTCACGCGGTCTGCACGTCCAGCACGAACACTGGTCCAACTGAGGCGCCAGGTGGAAATGGCATGGCAAGCCGTTCCACAGGACTACTCCCATGGAGACGATCGTAGAGATGCTGGATGAATAGCGGCCTGCATTGCTGCGAAAGGTGGATATACACTGTACTAGTGCCGACATTGCGCATGCTCTGTTGCCTGTGTCTATGTGCCTGTGGTTCTGTCAGTGTGATCATGTGATGTATCTGACCCCAGGAATGTGTCAATGAAGTTTCCTCTTCCTGGGACAATGAATTCACGGTGTTCGTATTTCAGTTTCGAGGAGTGTAGTTCCAGCCGCATACTACTGGAGTAGTGTGGTATTTTCTCGAATGAAATGAATTGAGCGTATGGCGTCGTTGACCGGGAGGCCCCTATTCGGGAAAGTTCGGCTGCCAATTGCAAGTCTTATTTCATTAGACGCCACATCGGGCGACATGTGTTGTCATCATTTCATCCTCATCACTGGCGCGCAACACACAGTTCCCGAGTGGAGAAATTCTCCAACCTAGGAATCGAGCCCGGGCGCGCTTGCATGGGAGGCGAGCACGTAATCACCCAGATAAGCAGCCGCACATTTTCTCTAATGATTGCGCTAGATCTAGAAGGTGCTTGCATCGTCGGTAGAGGATACGTAATATGCAACAGCATTGTTGCGCTAACACATGGCGTTACTTCAGTACCTGAATCCAAGTCGTGACAGTATTTTGCAAAATCGGGAGAAAATTGGCTCTTGTCGGGCAAGAAGATCCATGTAGGGACGGATGGCAACCCTACTCTGGATGCACATCCGAACAAGAGAAGGGAAATCCGTAGGACGCATTTTAAGACACAATAACATCACTGGAACAACAGCAGGAGGAGCTGCTTAAGCCACGTCTTCCTAGCTGCAGGAATTTGTCGCAGCGTTCTGCCGAATACTCTTGCGTCCTCCGTTGTGCGATGCAGATCGCAGGTTGCTGCGTGAAACGTTTTCCTAGGCGCGGCGCTGTGCGCGTCAGAACTAAAAAATTTAGAATTTGGCAACTGCACGTGATAGAGTGATACGATAACTGCCTTCTGATCCCTGTTTTTTTTTTTAACTCAATGAAAATTTTGTGCTATTGAAATAGATACATATTTGATATTTTAAGGAAAGTTGATTTTTCGCGCTACTCGCTATTTATAACGCCATGTCTCCTAAACTAAGTGTCCTACAACAATATAACATTATAGTTAACTTTTGCAGACGTCATCGACTAACACTACTCAAGTTATCACCAATAGAGTCGGTAATAGTGAAGTAATAAATTAAAATGTAGCGCCTAACGCGGAACTTTTACCAAACAAACGTCCAAAATGTAGTAAGCGACAAACTTTTTCCCGTTAAATTTTTTGTGGGGGTGAAAGCGAGAAAAAGTTTCGGAAAGGTTTGAAATAATATTTACAGTTCCTTGGAAGTCGGTGGGTGCTATAGTTGTTCCTAGACGAGAGCAGTTTCGTGCGGTTCAATGGCGCGACGCTATTTTCTGCGCGCTACGGGGAGCTTTCTGCTAGGCCCGGGGCAGTGGAGCGCTAAAGCAGCAGCAGAGGCAGTGCTCGAGCTAATATCTGATAACTTTGGCATTCCGAAAGTACATGAACTTAGTACTCAGGAAGCGCAATGCAGTGAGACTAATGATCCTGCATCGTGGAGAAATAGGAGCATATAAAATGTTAGTCTGAAAAATGCAATAAACTTCTCCGCATTGTCGAGCAAATGTTTTATGATTCACACTCAACCACTTTCATAATTTTCTTTTTGTTAATTGAAGATAAACGTATCAACCGAGAGGGGGGGGGGGTGCAGTCACCCCTCACTTCATATTCTGGTTGGAGGGTGGAGAGGGGGGGTGCCGGCGAGATACTGTTTCTGCAGCCCCCCCCCCCCCACCCCCAAAATCCAGTTGGAGCTTTACTTGATCTATAAGCAGAACCAGTGAATGAACTACGCTGCCGTCAAGAAATATGCGATCAGTATTTTTGTTGGCAGCGCTTTTTGCTTTTGACTGTGACGAAAGGAGAGGACAGCAGATGCTTCAATTTTCAGCCTGTGACTCCTATTGGGGGACAGCCTCTTAATGCATATGTAACAGATTCTACATAGCGTTTTCGGACAGTAGTAGACACTGATCGGGCCCTCAGAACCAGCTATGTAGTATAGACGAACTACAGGGTGGCAAGTGCGCCGAATTTGGGGGAGGAGCGCCATAATTAAGGCAGAAATCTTGACTGTACAAAATTGGTTTTCTGTCCCTTTACGTTGTTAACAGTTATCCTCTGCACGTGCGTAATAATATACTGTTCAAAACAAGTATTGCCACCACCCTCATTACTTGCTTTAGATTACCCTTGAATCTTGCACCATTTACAGGTCTGCTCATGTGCGTGGACTTTAACCTGATCAAAAAAAGTTTTGTCTCGCGGCCACTCAGGCACAAGCCATGTACAGTCCTATCGAAAATGATGCACACCGGCCAACAATGCTCAAACACCAGTCACTACGTCTGACGTGGCTTCCTGCTGCGACAATGTCCGCCGCACTTCACGAACAATCCAGCATCTAAGAAAATAAAAACAACGTGATAACACAAATTTGAGGTGAGGCAGTATTCTTATACTCCCCTATTTCCCCTCCCTTCACGACCGCCGTGCCTTCACGCCGTAGCTACATCGCTATGCATTGTTGCTCTGGTGACGAACCTGAAACGTGCACAGACATAAAGACACACGTTTGATTTGCAGTTTGTTGGTGACATGAGCGAATATTTATGGTGAAAGGTATGTAATTATTTTATGTCATTTATTTGCCATAGACCTCCTAGCCCAATACCGATAGTTTAATTTCAGTAGTTCATTGAATAATGTAAATGTATATTCCCACACTTCCCAGTGAGACTTATGGGAAAGGGGAGGGGGGAGGGAGGAAGGGAGGGAGGGAAGAGAAGAGAAGAGAAGCTGTGACGTACTCGAAAGTATTTGAAAAAATATGTCAGGTATTTACGATACAGTGGAAATGCTTTTGAGTTAAAGGAGGCACCAAATCTCAATGCAAAAGCGACAAAACAGTACCTGGATCTACACTGGAATACTCAGAAGTCGCTTGACTATCCGTGTCAGGCAAACAGGTCAGTCCCAAGAATTCAAGCAAGAAAAAGCGATGAAATGCTGCAGAAATAATTAACAACTGTCGGTGAATAAGCATTCCCTACCACTTCGATAAAGCACGTACAGGTTCAATCAACAAATGTGTCGATAATGACACTACGCCTTTCTGTGCAAGTCTAACTTACATTGTTGCAAACTACGTACATATTGCATCTTAGTTCTCGAAACGATGTTATAATTCTTGTAAATTGCAAGAAAACTTGCATTTCTACATCAAGCACAAACGCAAGAGTCAAAATGATAAAGCTCATTGAAGCTTGTGCTGTAATTAAGCTATAATTAGGCATCATGACAGTGCACTCAGATCACACCAAGAGAAAGACCACTGCCGTTGCAGGATCAGAAAAGTCAGATGTATGTTCCAAAACATTACTATGTAGCAAGTGGTTACGAAGTTCATGACACGCACTGCATTCACATTTCAGTATGAAAATTTTAATTAATTAGTCAAATTACAAATTTTCCCCATTTATGTCTCATAGGAATACATAATACATTCATGATTTGGCACATGCTGTTTGTTCAGGGGCCAAATTTCTCATAGTCAAGCCTACGATAGTAGTTAAGCAATGTACTCAATCAGTTGTGGCAATTATTTCTTAGATGTCTTTCATGTTAAAAGCAGCCCTCGGACTACTATGGCACTACAGATAATGGTATCCTGTAAACTATTACGCATTGGTTTATTGTCCAGACTTATTATCGCAGTTCGTTACCCATGGCTCATAGGGAGCGAGAAAGTTTTCCCACAAACGTCTAACACAAAATAACCGAAGCGGAAATCGAATTTTCAGTGATTTAATAATCACTGTTTTATATAAAAGAGGCAGAGCTACATCGTTTTCTGAAATTAATACGTTCGGAAAATGTTTTACTATTTGCACACAAAAATTAAGAAAATACTGTTTTTGGATTTGCGTGGGGTTTATCTTTTCGCTATGCAACATTTCTTATGTGATTTAATAAAAAATTTGATATAGTTTTTACGATGTTTATAAATTAAGTACCATGACTAATAACGAAAAGGTGGCCACTTCACTGCAAGCGCGAATGTTCGGCTAAAATAAAACTCATTGAATGTTATTTTAAGAATTTGCACTGCAAAATCACCTCACTCGCTATTTCACGTTTTGTACACTTTACTTTTGTACGTGAGCTTCAGTTGGTACGTTGAAATACAGACCTAATTTTTTATCCTGGTAGCAAAGCTGTATTTTTTCCAGTGGCGAGTAAATGGATTGAATCAGTTAGTGATACGTCGTACATGATAAATATCTGCACGCCATGCAGAGTACAGCGTGTTAAATCACTACACGTAAATAGTTCAAGATACTGAAACAAGGTTTTCAACAACTAATAGTACGCAAAGACATGAGTCTGTACAATAAATACTGAAATGTTTTATCTATCATAAAGTGAAAGTATGTTAATGGCATTCGTTAGCTGATGAAAACGAAAGTACACTACGTGATCAAAATATCCGAACACCCCCATATAAGGTGCATTGTGCTGCCACCTACTGCCAGGTTCTCCATATCAGCGACTTCAGTAGTCCTTATACGTTGGTACGCGAGATTTCCACACTCCTAGTCACCTGACCACGTTCGAAGTCCGCGAGTTCTACGGAGACCCCCATTCTGCTCTCTCGCGATGTCTGACACGTACGGCCGTGACACAAATGATACCAAACATCCCTAGGTCCGCTGTTTCCGACGTTCTACTTAAGTGGAAATGTGAAGGGATACGTGCAGCACAAAAGCATACAGGCAGACCTCGTCTGTTGGCTGACGGAGACTGCAGACAGTTGAAGAGAGTCGTAATGTGTAATAGGCCGACATCTAGCCAGACCATCACACAGGAATTCCAAACTGCATCAAGATCCACTGCAAATACTATGACAGTTAGGCGGCAGGTAAGAAAACTTGGATATCATGGTGGAGCGGCTGCTCGTAAGTCACACATCACGCCGATAAATGCCACACAACGCCTCGCTTGGCGTAAGGAGTGTGGAGTGACGAATAACGATACACAATGTGTCGTTCCCTTGGCAGGATGTGGGTATGGCGGATGCCCGGTGAACGTCTTTTGCCAGCTTGTGAAGTGCCAACAGTAAAATTCAGAGGCGGTGGTGTTATGGTGAGGTCGTGTTATGGTGAGGTCGTGTTTCTCATGGAGGGGGCTTGCACCCCTTGTTGCTTCACGTGGCACTTTCACAGCACAGGGCTACATTGATGTTTGAAGCACCTTCTTGCTTCCCACTGTTGAAGAACAATTCGGGCATGGCGATTGCATCCTTCAACACGATGGAGCAGCTGTTCATAATGCTCGGCCTGTGGCGGAGTGGTTACATGACAGTAACATCCCTGTGATGGACTGGCCCGCACAGAATCCTAGCCTGAATTCTATAGAACACCTTAGGGGTGTTATGGAACGCAGACTTCGTGCTAGGCTACCTCTCCTCAGTGCAGCACTTCGTGAAGAATGGGCTTCTAGCACCTGATTGAACTTACGCCTGCGAGAGTGGAAGCTGCGAGGCTGAAGGTGGGCCAACACCATACTTAAAAGTTCGTGGCGCCCTCCATGGGTAATGCTGGAATTAACTCATTTTCAGCCAGGTGTCCGGATACCTTTGATCACATAAACATAGACTTGCATTATAGCAATGTACACTATGTTTTTACTTGCTGCTGTTTTTGCGACAAGTTTTACTGTACAGTCGCTTCCGGCCAGAAGTTTTAATATACTGAGAGTGCGGCCTGTTTTACAGCTATTGAGACAAGATTTCTTACACAATTTCTTACCAGTTTCTAAAAAAATGTTACATGTAACGGTACAACCATTGTACAATTTCTTTAAATTGATTCAACAACTAAAAGTTGAACTGCCGTGTAATGCACTGTATTTTTGTATTTGACATTCATCATTGAACAAGTATGGTAGTACACATTCTCCTGACACGCGATTTGGTGTGAATTGTGCAAGTGTGTCTGTTGTGTCTGATGTTAATGTTCTTCCATTTACACCGCAGTATTGCTTTAAGGTCTCATTTGCTCGTTTTTCTGTAATCCACTATTTGGTACAATAATGTTTACATTGCTTCTTCTTACATGTGACACATACAGTTAGATACTGAAAATTAAAAATGGCGCTATAGCACTAACTTTTCTTTACCTTTTTTACGTGTACATCGATCCATGGGTCATGGCTGATAGTAATAATCGTATATAAATATTTTCTGATTTTAGGTGTGGTACTGCACAGTGTCACAAAAATCTGTCATTGAATTTTTTGGAAGTGGTAGTAGCACTAAAACGTCTCAGATCGTTTCCATTAGCGTTACCCATGACAGTGGCCAGTCTCAGTCTGATAGTAGTAATACTTGTCGAAGATACGAGAAAGCACAAGCACTGATATCGGTAAGCTAAATATCTATGAATATTTCTTCCCATGCTTGTGCTATTATTCTATTTGCTCACCTTAAACGTACTTTGCATGTTGAAAGCTATTCTTATATTGATGTGATGTGTGCGAGATACGTCATGTGCACGTTTTTATTAACGATTTCACGTAGAGGTGATGAACATAAAAGTTTTGATATAGGACTGTCAAAGCATACATGCACCATTCTCACATGAAAACACAAGGAGCTCTAATCGACCTGTTTTTGAAACAAAATTTCACACATCAATGAAGCATGTTTTCACGAGAGAATGGAAGATCTAGGAAATCGGAGTGGTTTGTGGCTTATCAGTGGCTACTTTGTGAAGAACAGAGGCAGTGTTTTCTGCTATGACTGCATTCGGTCCATCCACTTAGTGAACAATAGAAGACCACAGAAAGAGACGGTTTCTGTAACTGGAAAAAAGCTACGGGAAAGTTCGTCTCTAAGAAATGCCAAGACACACAAGAAGAGTCTTTTTCATCTAGAGCCTATTGCAATTATTCACCAACGTGAAAATAGCACACCTGTGATTAACAGTAAAGCGGTTCCAGCTTTCTCCTGATCGGTCAGCAGATGTTGCGCGACTTAGGCAATTATCAATTCACTCAGGTTCCTGGGTCGAACAGAAAACGCACGGAGAGATCATGAGACGGTCTCTTGGGAATCACATAACACTTGAAGATGAGAGGAAGAATGATGTGCCAGAGCTGATGATATGGCTAAAACACCGTGACACTTGGCTGGTGCCAGCGATACAAAACAAAGTACTGGAAATTATGGCTCACTTGACCCAGCGAAAAATTATGCACCAAATACAAAGAGCCTCATTTTACGCAATTACGGCGAATTCAACGGCAGAAATGCTGGCCACGAGCAGTTCACTCTTTGTGTACGTTGTGTTGACCTTGAGACGCTCAAAATAAAAAATTTCTGCTGGGTCAGTCCGCCGGACTCTAAGGCGCAAACGTTGGCAACTACCATTAAAAAACGTGCTTCTAAGAATGTCACTAGAAACTGAGTATCCACGCGCCCACTGTTTCGATGGTGCAGCTGACATGTCTGGGCGGAAAAAAGGTGTGAAGGAAATCCTCCTTCGAGACCAGCCAAAGAGTTGTTACAGCCACTGGAGTAATCAGTGTTTACGCATGGCAATGCAGCTGGAGTGAAACATTCTGTAGAGGTTCTAGAGGTTCTAGAGGTTCTTCTTGGAAATCGAAAGACTATAGAAGCATTTGATTTGCTGTTAGAGAAATCCAAGGATTATTCTAAAAAGCTAAATATGAAAGACCCAAATATCTCACGGCCAAGAAAAATACCACGTAAATTGGAAAGAGACGATGTTTCTGTGTGTTGGCCGAATTTTCGTTCTTGAGACGTTTCTTTGCAAGATTTGTTTAAAATTGTTGATCTTCTTCTGAATGATACTGATAGAAGGTTCAACCACGAGGAGCTATAGGGCTTGTAGACAACCATGCAACGTATCCTCTAAGTCCTAATGGTTCGCCGCATTTCCAGCTAACACTACCAGATTCAACAATAAGTTCAATGAAGTACCTTTTCAGGAAATTATTCGCGTTATCATTGTGATTCTCACAGTTCGAGTATCGTCAGCTTCCTCTGAGAGGTCATTTAGCGCCTTGCGACGCCTTAAAACTTGCCTCAGATCAAAAATGACTCAGCGAGACTCAAGCCACCTACTCCTCCACGTTCATCAAAACAGGGCTGTAAAAATTAATCTTATGGATGTTGCGAAACAAATAGTTTCCCGTACTGTCGAAAAGTAAAAACAAAATAAATGTCCTCTTTTTCAGTTTTTTTAGACTACATTTGGAAAATGTACGTAAATTTTTTTAAACAAATTATGTTTCTCTTTTTTCCATTAAGATGTTGTGCTGTACAGTGTTTGTAAAATAGTAATAACAAGTGTTTTCTTTCTGGCCTATTGATATTACAGTGTACAGTAAAATAATTTCGTTGTTTTAATTTTTAAAAGACATCATTTCTCTGGGGAGACACTGGTCCTGCTTTGTTTTGAGACCATTTACGAGAAGATCATATTTAAAGTGCATGACCTATAATGTTAGGTTATCAGCGCTTAAGAATACAGGCATACTGTTAGGATGAGAAGTTGTGTTGGGTCCATGTTAGTATTAATGGGCTGTTTCTCTCTGTAGAATAACTTAACGGTTTTGCTGAAATACGAAATCAGTAAATTGCTTTGTTCACTGCCCCTCCTCTCCCTAAAGAAATAGTTGATACGCCACTGCTGGAAATGAACAGGAAGGCAACCGAAACGTGGAATGGGGGACTGATGGAGACTACCAACCATCGAAGGTCTCTTATTTTGTTCTTTAGTTTTCAGTCCTAGTATTAAATAGCCACATCTCCCTATTTTCGTCTTTTCATTCGGTTTCACCCTACCAAGATGGGCTACTTCTGTTGCAAGTACTAAGCATATTCGTCCTGCCAGCTGTAACCCAGTCTCCTTGTACCAACTTTGCATTCACTATCGATTAAAACTCAGGTAACACGCCTGCCGTATTTACATCGCGAAAGCGCAGGCTCCGCTCCTAACCAGGTGTGACGTCACAGCGGCGCAAGATGCAGCAACAGCCGGCCAAGGCTGCAGCGCAGTTGAGTCGCCATCCAAATTTGGGCAACGCCTCAAGTAGGTCGCAACCAGCGACGGCGCCACTGTCGCAGCGCCAGTAGCACGTAGGGAGGCATTTCCGTCGCTTTCTGCCGAAATTCCAGGAAGCAGGTTGTAAGGTGGAGACAAAGCGGCTGGGGGCAGGGGACGGACATGGGGCACGTGGAGAAAGTGAGATTTCTCCTGGCCAGTGCGACCTGTAGCAAAGTGATTCCTTCCCTCCCCCCCCCCCCCCCCCCCCTCTCTCTCTCACTCGTTGACCCAGCTTCTTTGACCGGCTGTCGACAAGGTGTGGGCGTTAACGGGCACCGCTTTGAAACCGACCGACGGCAGCCAGTTACTCAAACAGCGTGCGCGCATTAATCACTTTCGACAGCAGCCGTTAAGTAGAAAATTAGACACGAACATACGTGCCAAGCCATCACGTCGCGTCTAATGGAGGCTAATCACCAGGCGGCGACCCGTAAGACAGCAGTTTTCGCCTTTTTCGCATCCTAATTGGCAGATAATCACTGTTATGCTGCAATTTTCGCCTGCAGCGAAGTTCAGATGCTGCTGGGAAAGGCCTCAGTGCTAAGCGCTTAGTTCTGTAGGCAGTAAACAAAAGTGCACCGCCTTCGCTTTCCCCTAAAAGTACTTTTCTGCGGTTTTTTCTATGCAGGTTTAGGAGATTTTATAATTTTGCAAGTAAGCTTAACATAAATCTAGCATTATTGCTCCAACAATGTTATTAATCAGCAACCGATGGCTTATTTTCGATTTATGTCTCATTTACAATGCGGATCGTACCAAAAGAAAATCTGTCCACAGTGTGACAGAAATCGGTAGGTTTCGGTCAAATTGCATACGAGGTCTGTTCAAAGAATTCCGGAATAATGTCCACAAAATTTTTCAACGCTTACCTTTTAGTTATTGTGCACGATCTCCTTCGAAATACTCTCCTCCACGATTGATACACCGCACCCAACGCCGTTTCCACTACCGGAAGCAATCTTGGTACGCCTCTTGCTGGATCGCACGAAGCGCCGTCTGTTAATTTTCTGCCGGCCACCGTGGCCGTGCGGTTTTAGGCGCTACAGTCTGGAGCTGGGGGACCGCTACGGTCGCAGGTTCGAATCCTGCCTCGGGCATGGATGTGTGTGATGTCCTTAGGTTAGTTAGGTTTAATTAGTTCTAAGTCCTAGGCGATTGAGCACTATGCGATTTAACTTCCGAGGTCATCAGAGCCATTTGTTAATTGTCGTCCATCGTTGCAAATCTTCGTCCTTTCGAATGGGGTTTTCAATTTCGGAAATAAAAACAAGTTTGCAGGCACCAGGTCTGGAAAGTAGGGAGGATGAGTCAGCACAATGATTTCGTTTTTTTTTTTGCAATAGTCACGCACCAACAGGGATGAACGTGTGGGTGCGTTATAGTGCTGGTTCAAATGGCTCTGAGCACGATGGGACTAAACGTCTGAGGTCATCAGTCCCCTACAACGTAGAACTACTTAAACCTAACTAACCTACGGACATCACACACACATATGCCCTAGGCAGGATTCGAACCTGCGACCGTAGCGGTCGCGCGGTTACAGACTGAAGCGCCTAGAACAGTTCGGCCACACCAGCCAGCCGTTATAGTGATGAAAGAGGCATGAATTGTTTCGCTGCATTTCAGGCCATTCCTTTCTCACATTGTCCCCGTCGAACGAATTCATGTTGAACTAATCTTTCAGACTGACACTATCTGGACATGTTGCGACGCATGCGAGAAAGAATCGTCTATTAACAAAGAAAACTATCAGCGTGGCTTTCACATTTGACACGACCTGGCGTGCGTTCTTGGTCTTGGAGAACCTTTCTCAACACCATAACCGTAGACCCACGTCTCATCGCCAGTTATAATTCTCTTAAGGAACATCTCGAGCTTCTGGATCACGCAGACGAGAACTTCACAAATTGCGAGGCGAAAGTCTTTCATGAGTTAAGTCATGATATCATGCTACTGAAATGTTACATTCTTCTGCAGTCTCATTGACAGTGAGTCTTCGATTGGCACGCATAATTTCGTTGACGTTCCTGACACGAGTCTCATAGGCAAACGCCGAAGCGCGTCCTGAACAAGGATCATTTTTGTCTTCCGTCCGGTCATTTTTGAACAGTGTGCTTAGGCCGTACTCGGTGTTACGAATGGTTCACTAATCACCGTACGATTCCTTCATTATTTGATGTTTGTCTGTAAAGGTTTTCTTGAGTTTCATGCAAAATTTAATGCAGACGCGCTGAACCCCAAACTCTGCCATCTAGAAATTCGCAAACTGAGCGACACAACGTTCTATTCAATACAGCACTGAACAATAACTAAGAGACAAACAACAATGAAACTTCCGGCAGTTGCACATTTAACACAGGCCTGTGCAGAGATGCCAACCGCATTTCGCTCCAACGTGCCATTGGAGCGAAATTACGAATGTTCCGGAACTTTTTGGACACACCTCGTACATGCAGCAGCATCTGCTCGCCGGCCTCCGAGGTCCTACAATACTGTAGCGAAGTACCAACAAGAGCACCATCGTTGAACACGAGCTAGTTGCGCCAGCTGCGTGAGCCTTGTGCACTGTTGCCACAATAAGGCTAGCCGCGAAGCAGCGCAGGGCGCATTTTTGTAACATCGCAGGTTCAAATGGGAGCGCGCAAATTGCGAGGCGACGCGACTGGGACGAGACACGCGCCTGCGCCAGGTCGCGGGGCGTTGTGGTTGAAGCACAGTTTCTCGCGTCGCGCCTGCCTCGCTAGGACCGCGGGAAATTTGAGGCGGGGGAGCGGAAAAGTAGCCCGGCCATATGCTCACATCGCAATGGCGCATATGAGCAGTAGTAGTGTTGTCCATGCGATAAATTTTGCCTTACTGCGTACGGTACTAAATTTTATTGCCTTTGGGTAGTGTTTCGTTTTTAGCCATTTAAACGCGCCAGCTTTCTTCGTTAGTACATTACAGAGATATAAATAACAGAAAAGTATAGTTTTGTTTTGTTTGTTTTTTTATGTCAAGAAAGATGCATACTTCAGTTACTGATGAGCCATTGGCCGCTGGAATTTTATCATATGCCTCCGTTATGTTTTCAGATCGCAAGAAGGGATAGAGGATAGTGAATAAGGAAGCAAGGAATATTATTAAATCATGTTGTTAAGAAGCAAGGCAGGAAACTAAAACTAGGTTATCTTCTCGCTGCCTAGCACGCTGGCGTATCTGTACGATGTTACAAAAATTTAGAAAGGGATAATCTCCACAGGTGTGAACCCTTTGTGCTCCTGGTAAAAAGCATCCAAGGTCTAAAGCATAGATGTCTCACTGTGATTACTTGGATATGGATGTAATAATGTAATACGACACACTGTACTATGCAAGTGAACATCACATATCCACTGCAAGCTAGAAACAGTCGAAAAGCAGTCACAAGTAACAATGTTTTAATTGATTTGGTTCGCCGTGATGAGGAAAAGTATTTCAATTGTTGCATGCGCATTATCATTATCAATAAACTAGTTATACAATATGCTACACAAATGGAGTTAGGAAAATTTTGTCATAGAAATAGATCTGCCTTTTCAACAAATGAAATATATCTAATCATAACAATGTACTGCTGACACACTTTTAGGACATTCCTACTTTCGTAATAATACCGACCATGTTCTCCAACTCACAAGGCACACATGGCTATCTTGCACATTCCTGTCGCGAGCTGCTGACAAGCAATTGATCTGTCGCAGAGCACAATGGTCAGTGTATTATTTTTCTCAATAACAATTATTTTATTCGCGATCACACATTGTCGGTTTGGCAAGACATAGGTGCGTAACCAGTATCTGGCATATGCCTATCATTCTGCCTGAAGTAAGGCTCGTCATTATTTTAATACTGCTCAGATCAAGAGAAGGAACAAAATCCTTTGAGCGACTGAAATGGAAACTTACCAGTGTTAAGATAAGTTACGTGGATTCCACCAAAATTCCAACAGAGTTGGGAGTCTGTCTTTATGTGAGTTGTTAACCTTTTCTCATTCGAAGAAGCATCACCATTTGCGAGTAACGGCCACATTTCTCTTCGTGACTGTGGCAAATTACACTGGTTTAATTGTACTTCCTTTGTCAAACTCATCTCACAACAGTTACTGCGACAGAATTCCGAAACGGAGTGCCTCGCTAAACAAGTAATTGGCAATCACAGAGCTCAATAGCTTACGAAAAACCTCTAACCTAAAAGAAGAAATTTCATGTTTAATTTTTTAAGAGTTATCGATAGCTAGCGAAACAAGAGCTTCCTAGTATGAAAATACAGTCACTGGAGAAATAAAATAAAAGGGAAATATAAGTACTGATATATCGCCATAGATAAGAAAGTTCTGTGTGCTTAAGAATTAGCAAAACACTCTCCTCCTTCTGTGCTATAATTCACGAAACTTTCGTTTCGATGTCTCGAGCGATTTAGGACATATGAGAGCTGTTGCGAGTATTTCAGTCTCGCTGAATTTTGTAACAGATCGTACAGATACGCCAGCATACTAGGCAGCGAGAAGATAAACTTGTTTTACTTTCCTACGTTGCTTCTTAATGACATGAATAAGAAAGAAAGGAATATTATGAAATCATTACCCTCTGTAGCTTCTTGGGACCTGAAAACGTCGCGGAGGCATATGATACAATTCCAGCGGCCAATGGGTAATCAATTACGGAAATATGCGTTTTTATTGTCAGAAGTAAAACAAAACTAAAATCTATACAGATATAAATAACAGAAAAGTACAATGTACTGACGAAGAAAGCTGGTGTTTATTGCCTTTGGGTAGTGTTCCGTTTTTCGCCATGTAAATATTTGAAAGTGTTCCCGGACTTTATGTACATCCTGTATAAGCCTAAGGCAAAATTTATCATGTGGGCAATACTACCACTGCTCATAGGTGCAGTTCCGGGCTACTTTTCCGCTCCCCGCCTCAAATTTCCTATGATGTAGCGAGGCACGCGAAACGCGAGAAACTGTGCCACAACTACAACGCCGCGCGACCTGGCATAGGCGCGTGTAGCGTCCCAGTCGCGTCGCAATTTGCGCAGTCCCATTTGAAACTGTGAAGTTACAAAAATGCGCCCTGCTCTGCGTCGCGCCACACGCGCTATACTCGTCTCAATTTGCGCCTAGCCTAAGGATTAAACGTCAATCTTCAATACGTCGTTGCCTTGAAACCGCATTCCAGTAGTCGCAGGCTACTTTGAAACTGCCTTTGAAATATGGTCAGCGTAGTCGCATTGACTTGTGTGCTAAGAGAAAAAAGCGTGACACTTCCGTTTATACCTACGTTAATTGCTACACTTACGCTTATCTTTCGTGTTAGTTATCGTGATGTTTTGAAATCGATAATACGTCTATGAGACGCAGCGGCCGAAAAAATCAGTGGCAAGAATATCTCTTCATTTTGTGAATTGGGCAGAAAAATGCAGATATATTACACATAAATAAAATCCTTTTTTTTTCAGAAATAAAAAGGAGTGTTATTGTAATAGTCGGGATATATTTTCACCATAACCAAAGTAATGTTGAGTCACTTTCTAGGTACTTCGGTACAGTTTGTTAATGCGAAAAACTGATTACTAAAATTACACAGGTACAAATTATACATTTCATACTAAAATTTAAGATTACTTTTTGAATATTGTTTGGCAAGCGTGCTACGCTTGCCATAATAGTCTGCGGTCAACTGAACTGTTAACACATACTACTTCACTCATATTCTTCACAAGTCAAAAACATTTTCCTAAAGGGACGGCAGCCATAATGAAGTTAATGCCTCCTCTGGTTTTGATTTTTATTGTCTTGAGGGCCATAAAGGAGCAGCACTTAAGTGGGAGGCGCGGCAAGTTAGAGGTGGGTGTGGGTTAATACCTGCTTTCGTTTTCAACATCTCCCTTTCTTTATGCACACCCTGTATAAGCCTACCGCATTTGGCTTAACTCGCCTTATGCCTAAGGTCCGGGAACACTTTCAATTATTTATTGCACAAGAACTAAACATTGTACAGATGTCACACATATTGCATTTTATATATGAAGATAGACGCTCTATCCATATAGAGAAGCTGCACGGTCATCAGTGGTATCTGTTCTTTCGAGAAAAGTTTGTCATGTTGGCAGATCTCGGTTTCGAGTCCCGGTCGGGGCACACATTTTCAGCTTTCCCCATCGAGGTATTTCAACACCACCTGTCGGCAGGGTTTCATTAATTGTCATTTATATTGCATTTTGAAGAAACTCCTAAAGCTTTTTTTTTTTTTTTTCACAGACATTCGATATGCGAACCAAGGGTGACCCGGCAGACGTCAATACGGTAAGCAAATTCTTGTCATATCCGTCCCATCATGGCATCGTCGACTGTGGAAGGCGCTTCCCGTATTCTCTCCCGTGTTCTGTGCTACATCACGTGGTACAGGCAGTACATACACCAGATCTTTAATGTGTCCCCACAGTAAAGCGTCACGGGGTGAGATCTGGTGATCACGGAGGCCATTTCATGAAACAGCCGTCCCCTTCTGTAGCACCGCCGATCCATCGATGTGGCAGCTCCATGTCCAGGTACCCCTGAACTTTCATAGACAACTTTGCACATCGTCATTGGAGCCATTTCGAGTTCACTGGAAGCACAACGCACCGATTTCTTTGGACTCCATATGAATGTCTCTCGCATACGCTCCACATTCACTTCACTCACACTGGGGCGTCCGCTTCTCTTTGCCGGGTACAAGCAACCCGTCGTAACGGATTTGTCGTGCCAGTGGTAGATGGCCTTCTTTGTTGGTGGCTTCTTACCGTCCTTGGATTTCGACAAAAACAAGTGTGCTACAGCTGTTCAGTGGATGTTTAGAACCAACACACAGAAAGCTCGCCCCGCACCTGAACTCACCATGTTTTTTTTTCATGTATACGGCCACAGCTAGTTTTCGACTAGCGCTGACTATCGGAAAATTATCAAACTTTCACGGTTTCTCTTCAAAATGATATATGTATGATACCTGTACAATGTATGGTTCTTGTGCAATAAATAATTGAAAGTGTTTCCAGACTTAATGTACACCCTCTATATTGTGAAAATATATATTTCTGTAATGTTCTTCTCCTAGGAGACTTGTTTTGAGAAATATTTAATTAAATGAGAGTTCAGGCATTTTGTTACTCGAAGAAAAACCGGGACAAACATCTATTTCCCGGATGATTTTGTCGGGACACCAGGACATTTGTGTGAAAATCGGGACTGTCCCGGTAAAACCGGGAGTCTGAAGAGGAAAAATTATATAAATCTAGCTACAGGAAAGCCAGATACCATTGGTCAGCCTAGATATGGCACGATTGCTTCCTGAGCCAGACGGTTACTCCTAGATGGTTTACTATTGATACTATTGAAAGTGACTGCTGACTGCAATGGTTCTTTCACTGTCTCTTGTTTACAGAATGAGATTTTCACTCTGCAGCGGAGTGTGCGCTGATATGAAACTTCCTGGCAGATTAGAATAGTGTGCCGGACCGAGACTCGAACCGGGACCTTCGCCATTCGCGGGCAAGTGCTCTACCAACTGAGCTACCCAAGCACGACTCACGCCCCACCCTCACAGCCCTACAGCCTTACTTTTGCCGGTATCTTGTTTCAACACTCTTGTTTCAACACTCTTGTTTCAACACTCTTGTTTCAACACTCTTGTTTCAACACTCTTGTTTCAACACTCTTGTTTCAACACTCTTGTTTTCTATGAGTGTCAACTGACAGCCCCTGCAGAAACCATCGGATTTCTTGGGGTCTCCCTGCGACCAACTACACCAGTACACAACAGTGTTATCTGCAAATAGCCTCTCCGAGCTCCCGCTTAGTGCCCAAACTGAACATGAAATATGATCTAGTGTATATCATAACCCTTTGATGTACTCTGTAGTTATACAAAAAAAAAGGCGACTGAATGCTGTGCTCTATAATTTATAAATATCATTAATGGGACAAAATCGTCGAATATGTTTTATTTGGCAGATCCAGATTTCGGCTAGTGCCTAGCCATTAGTGATACGAAGGTTTTGGTTTGCTACATACTGTGCCAGGACAAAAATGTTTTTATTGTACCTTCGCCTCATAATGACAGCGCTATGGATCCCCAATCTGGAGAGAAAAATAAACCAGAGAGAGTACTTTCTTCGAGTCAAGAAAATGTGAAAAAAAAGATCATTAGCCAGCGCTTTGTGTTTCGGCTCACACTGTATCACACATGTGAGCTGCAGTATCAACTCTACAATGTTGAACGTGAATGGTATCAACTCACAGATTATTTACCTTGGAAATCAGGTACACTCTTCTACACAGTTCCTCCAGTTGCAGTCACTGACACATCAACTTGTTATTTGAGATCTACGCAGAAGATACATGAAGAAGATTGTCTCCTGTGGGGTTAAATCCAGTGAGTCGGCTTCGCACGCTGGAAGGGATTCCAGAGAGAGCCATAATCTCTGCCACATCCCAAAAGACGTAAGTGCACCACCTGCACTACAGAAATGGATTGCAGAAGGACGTCAAACTATGAATATGACAACTGCATGGGATAAGCAGATCGCGTTGTAGCAAAGAAGGTCTGCTAACATTGCTTCTCGGTGAGCCACTGGTTTCTTCTGTTAACTCTGAGTGTGAAAGTAAATTTCACTATTTTGATGCTGTAGTCTGTTTAATAAAATTTAACTGTAACTGTTCGGCGCTGGTTCCAAAATTTCGGCCCTTTGTACTTTGTAATAATTTTAATTTTAGCATTCACACATTTTCATATATTCTGTTTCTACACATTCCGTGAAAGCCACTGATTAGTTCCCTAAACGTAAAGTTGAAAATATGAGGCAAAATGCGATTTCAAAATCTGTGGCTGTTTAACCCTCTTTCAGGCGCAGTTATGGGGACCCCAGTATTCGCTAGCAATGAGCTTAAGACCTGGCCTGCGGATCGTGAAACTTTTAAAAATATCGATATATATTGTGTAAGTAGGCTGTTAAGGTTCTTATATTGGTAACGCCACGTGCTGTGTGCAGTCTGTGGCTGGTTTGCATTGTTGTTGGCCATTGTAGTGTTGGGCAGCTGGATGTTAACAGCGCGTAGCGTTGCGCAGTTGGAGGTGAGCCGCCAGCAGTGGTGGGTGTGGGGAGAGAGATGGCGGAGTTTTGAATTTTGTAAGACTGGATGTCATGAACTGCTATATACATTATGACTTTTGAATACTATTGAGGTAAGTACATTGATTGTCCTCTATGAAAATCTTTCATTTGCTAACTGTGCCTATCAGTAGTTAGTGCCGTCAGTAGTTTGATTCTTTTATTTAGATGGCAGTAGTGGCGCTCGCTGTATAGCAGTAGTTCGAGTAACGAAGATTTTTGTGAGGTAAGTGATTTATGAAAGGTATAGGGCCATTCTTTTGTAGGGATTATTGAAAGATTGCGTTGCGCTAAAAAATATTGTGTGTCAGGAAAATTGTGCAAGACTGTGCTTAAACTAAGGGGACGTTTCAATTGTATCTAGGTTTAAAAACCTCATCGACATAATACAACGAAAAGTCGATACTTTGGTATATCGATATTTTTGTTCTTTCCCTATGGGACAGAAGTATCATTAATGAAACACTTCTGAACTGTGTTCTGCGCAAATTTATGTTAAGTAGAGTATAACATTTCAGACAAGAAGAGTCCATATTCCATTAAATACCAGTGCAACTATGTATGGTGCTTTTGAGCCGAGTGTACGTTACTTTTACAATGCGTCTTTCTTTTCTTAATCTACATCTACATGGATACTCCGCATATCACTCTTAAATGCCTGGTAGAGATTTCATCCAACTATCTTCACAATAATTCTCTACCATTCCAATCTCTAACAGCGCGAAGGAAACGAACACCTCTATCTTCCCGCGCGAGCTCTGGTTTCCGTTATTTTATTATGATGATCGTCTCTCTCTTTGTGTAGGTCGGTGTCAACAAAATATTTTTCCGAGGAGAAAATTGATGTTTAAAAGAACGGCGTTTTTCGTGGTGGTAGAATCTTCTGACGGAATTTCAATGATGTCCGCCCCAAATCCTGTATCGTTTTACTGACACTCTCTCTCCCCTATTTCGCGATAATACAAAACGTGCTGCCCCTCTTTGAACTTTCTCGATGAACTCCATTAATCCTTTTGTATCCCACCTGGGAGGCGGCGCGTGGGTAGGAACGGGAATAGGTAATACAAGTCGCTACTGCAAGGACGTGGTTTACTGGTGCAAAAACAAGGTGATAAACGATTACATAACTTGTACGTAGGTGCGATCCTGAAGCGAAGTGTCCTGGCTGGCTGCACCTGATCAAATGGGCGGAAGCAGTCGCGTAGCTCGTAGACCTCGACAGCACCAGCTAGAGGGCGCTGTCGTCTGTGTCTCGTGGTAGTGCCAACCTAGCAGAGCGGACCTATGTTGTGGCATGGTAGCTATCGATACCACAAATACTATCTGGTAAGGAGGAGGAGGATCTTAGTGTTTAACGTCCCGTCGACAACGAGGTCGTTAGGGACGGAGCACAAGCTCGGGTGAGGGAAGGATGGGGAAGGAAATCGGCCGTGCCCTTTCAAAGGAACCATCCCGGCATTTGCCTGAAGCTATTTAGGGAAATCACGGAAAACCTAAATCAGGATGGCCGGAGACGGGACTGAACCGTCGTCCTCCCGAATGCGACTCCAGTGTGGTAACCACTGCGCCACCTCGCTCGGTATATCTGCTAAGGATTCCAGGCCGCGCAGCAGTACTTCAAAAGAGGTCGGACAAGCGTAGTGTAGGCAATCTCTTTAATAGATCTGTCACAGTAAGTGTTCTGCCAATAAAATGCAGTCTTTGGTTTGTCTTACCCACAACATTTTCTGTGTGCTGTTCCAAGTCGGTATTTAGTTGAATTTACAGCCCTTAGATTTGATTGATTTACCGTGCAACTGCAGATTAACGGATTCCTTTTAGCACTCATGTGGGTGACCTCACAATTTTCACTGTGAAGAAGCAACTGGCAATTTTCGCGCCTTAGATATGTCTTTTCTAAATCGTTTTGCAGTTTGTTTTGATTTTCTGATCACTTTATTACACGATGAACGACAGCATCATCTGCAAACAACCTAAGACAGCTGCTACGATTGCTGTTCCTTACCTATATAAATGATTTAGGAGACAGAGGGTCTATAATACTACTTTGGATTCGTGACTTCCTGCCAGAGAGGTCACAGTTCGCAGAAATTGGGGAACGCCACAAATCACTTCTGTTTCACTCGATTACTTTCCATCAGTCACATAACCGAGACGCTGTTCCATAAGCAGGCAATTTCCACACTACACCTCACAAGTGGGCTGTAGTCAAAGTGCCTTGGAACTCTAGAAATACGGAATCCCTTGTCAATAGTACTCAACAGTTCCTGTGAGTAAAGAGCTAATTGTGTTTCATAACAACAATGAGTTACCTCTGTTTTCTAAATCCGTGTTGACTGTGTGTCAATAAAGTTCGAACACAATATATGCTCCAAAATCTTGCTGCATATCGACGTTAATGATATGGGACTTTTACTACTTTTCTTGATCCAGCCACACAGGTGGTAAGGAGAGCGCACATTTTGCCCCTTAGTTGGGAGCAGGAAGTGACAGCACTGTACGAGAATTGTGGAAACTGTCACCAAACGCATTTGTTTTGAGAAGTGGAGGTACGAGGTGCAAAACGATTAGGGGCTCGGGTGAGATATCATACACAATAGACACAAGGTAACGTATTTTATTCAGATATCGGCTACAATCGTAATTTGTGTGTGATACAGTACGATATTTTTCTGTCACAACTCATTACTTGAGATTTAGATGACGTTTACGTAGAGCGAGGCACTGTGGGGCTGCCATAAGTCATAATAGTTAACCTCACACTGTCCATATTACGCAGGTGTGCAACTGTACTGACCGTCCGAGTTGATCACACACACCATATTAGAGGGCATCGCTCAGCTTTTGAGGGATATTTGGCCATTCTTCCATGAGTTCAACATCCAGCTCTGCAACCGTTGTGAGAGGTGCTGGTATGGATGCAATGTGTCTGCCAAGTGCATCCCAGACTTGCTCAATCGGGTTTAAGTCCAGTGAACAAGCTAGCCACTCCATTCGTTCAATTCCCTCAGATTCAAGCATGTTGTCCACCAGTGCAGCTCTGTGGGGACGAGCGTTAACGTCCACCAGAACAAACTCCATCTCTTATGGGACCAGTGTAGGGCACAAAAAATGGACGAAAGATCTCGCCTCTATACCTCTGAGCAGTCAAAGCGCCATTCTGAACGGTATAGGGGTACGTCCGCCAACAGTGACTCCTGCCCACACCATTCGCCCACTACCATGACACGGTGATGTTCCCTGATCTGGAGAGAACGTGGAACTCGGTACAATCCTGCTTATGTGCATGAAACGACGATTGTCCGGGTGAACACAAATCTTGTCTCATGTGTGAACAGCACCCGGCGCCATGCGTTACGACTCCACTCCTGAAGTTCCTCCGTGGGCTAAATGGTGTCGTGGTTTTAATGGGACACACACCATAGGCCTCCGTTCGTAGAGGCCACATTCCCGGAGGCGATTTCGGAGTGTTTGTGATGATACTGTGCGTTTCAGCTAAGCTGCATTCACTTTCCAGGCGGCAACAGGACGCAGACTCCTGTCCTGACGGGCTGTGAACCGGAAATGACAGTTTTCTTTTGCTCATGTTACCCGTGGACGACATTGGTCTTGCCTTCTTCTAACGGTTCCTATTGTCTGAAATCGCATCCAGGTCCTGCAAATTATACTTTGGGATACTCCAATAGCTGTAGCTACCTCCGTCTTTGTCTGTCCCTCTTCCAATCGCGCTATTACTCTCCATGCTACAGCTTCGCGTAAGTCACGTTGTTGTTGCATTGCACTACCTGCTCACTAAACTATCTGAACCAAACTGCTTGTGTAATTCGTTTGGTAGAGTAAACACAAGTCAACACCAAACCATTCTGCAGCAACTTTCCGTTATTACCACTATCTCAGTGACCGTAATGTTGTTGTCTCGAATCTGTATAACCGACAGAAAGACGTCGAACCATTTTAGTTCCTTCTGCCGATGACAGTACTTCAGAACCTAGATATCTCAACTGAACCCCTAATTGTTTCGACCAGTGTATGACTTGAAATGGTAGAAATGGCGCACAGAAGTAACAAATTTAAAATATGCAGTACAGATGCAGTCATTTCCAAATCTGATGCTCATTTATAATACTGAATATGAGATTAACAGTGACCGTAATCTAACAAGTAACAACAGCTGAATTTACTAAGTTTGGTAGTAGCTGGAATGGGTAAGAAATCTGCCCATGAGAATTATAGTGCCCATGAGTCAAGAAAAGACAGAAAAAATGACAATATTTATACTACCTGTTTTCCGTCGTACCTTAGTTGCTTCCCAATTCTCGGAGGTATGTTCCGTCTATGAAACTAACTGAAAGCAATTTGTTTATGGCTATATGCCTTTCGTTTGCTTATTTGTGAAGATCTTCAGTATATAATTTTGTGTGTGTGAATTACAGGCCACTGAAGATGTCACAAATGAAAGGCGTATCGCAATAAACCACCTTCAATTAGCTGCGTAGATGGAACATACCTTCAGAAATGTAAGACCACTTTCGATATTCAGTATTTTTTGTGGTTTTAGGGCGCACAACTACAATGGTCATTAGCGCCCAGGCTAAGTTAGGAACGCACCGCAAGGCACAAGGTTCAAACAGCAACTAAAAGGGACAACACTATAAAAGACGTATTAACAGGCATAGGATTAAAAGAAGAAGAAAGAAAAACAGCATAATCAAATGTCCTTAAACAGGTTTGTCAAGTTGATAAAACAAAGAACGCGAGCAGCAGCTTAGCTGCTGGGTCATCCGCTAAAATGGCATCCAGAGTGCATGGCAGGCCAAGATCAAGACGCAGTGTAGTAAAATCCGGACAGGACGTTAAAATGTGGCGGACAGTCAGCAATTGCCCACACGGGCAGAACGGCGCCGGCGCAGCCGTCAGCAGATGGCGATGGCTGAATCGGCAGTGTCCAATTCGTAGCCGGGCCCAAACGACCTCCTCCCGCAGAGAAGGGCGTGAGGACGACGTCCAATCCGCGGGAAGAGGTTTCAAGTCCCGAAGCTTGTTGTCCGTATGGGCAGCCCAATCGGCATGCCACAGCGATAAATTGCGCCAACAAATGACCGTGCTACAATCTGATGAAGGGACACAACAAGAAGCTGTCCGAGGCTGGAGGACCGCAGCCTTGGATGTGGCATCTGCAGCTTAGCTTTATGTGGATTCCTGGCCATGTCGGTATCCCTGGGAACTAACTGGAGACCCGTCGTCCACCAGATGCTGAAGAGAGCGTTGGATCCGGTGCACGAAAGGGTGAACCGGATACGGATCACTGAGGCTCTGGATGGCGCTCAGGGAATCGGAGCAGATGACATAAGCAGAACGTCGGTGGCGGCAGATGTAAGGAATAGCCTGGTAGAGGGCAAAGAGCTCAGCTGTGAAGACCGAACAATGGCCATGTAGCCAGTATTTGAAACTTTGTGCCCCGACAATAAAAGAACACCCGACCTCGTCATTGGTCTTAGAGTCATCTGTATAAATGAATGTCATATTAATGAACTTCGAACGAAGTTCGACAAAATGGGAGTGCTATACCGAACCGAGGGTAACCACCTTTGGGAGCGAGCTGAGGTCAAGGTGAACGCGAACCTGAGCCTGGAGCCAAGGTGGCGTGTGGCTCTCGCCCACTCTAAAGGTTGCAGGGAGTGAAAAATCAAGGTGTTGAAGGCGGCGACGAAAGCGAACTCCAGGGGGTAGCAGGGCAGATACAACCTGTATTGATGGTCGAGAGAGTCGTCAAAGGAATGGTAAGACGGGTGGTCAGGCATTGACAATAGCCGATAGGCATACCGACAAAGCAGTATATCGCACCTGTAGGTTAGTGCCAATTCACCGGCTTCAGCATGAAGACTCGACGGGACTAGTACAGAACGCTCCGATCGCAAGATGTAAACCCCTATGTGTAGAGTTGAGGCGGCGTTAGATGGACGGCTGTGCAGAGAAGTATACGAAGCTCCCATAATACAGCTTTGAGTGGACGATCGACCGATATAGGAGAAGTAGAACGGTTCGATCCGCTCCCCACGACATACCGATGAGAACACGGAGGACATTTAGAGAACGGGTACAACGGGCAGCCAATTATGACACATGTGGAGACCAACTAAGTTTCCTGTCAAATGTAAGACCTAAAAATTTTGTTGTCTCCACGAATGGGAGAGTAACGGGGCCGGGTCATAAGGACGGTGGGAGAAACTCTTTGTAGCGCCAGAAGTTAATACAGACCGGAAGCCATTGGCGACACTCCAGGAGTAAAGACGGTCAAGAGAACGCTGAAGAGAGCGCTCCAGGAAACATGTACGCTGCGCGCTGCAATAGATGAATCAGGCTCCCTTTTCGTGGACGATTTTACCATCATCTGGGAGCAATCCATTATTGGATTGATCTCTATGGCGAAGAGAGCGACGCTCAAAACGGAGCCCTGTGGCACCCCATTTTCCTGGCGAAAGGTGTCTAACAGGACAGAACCCACACGTACCCTGAACTGTCGATCCATTAAAAAGGAACGAATAAAAAGAGGGAGGCGACCGCGAAAGCCCCATGTATGCATGGTGCGAAGAATGCCCGCCCTCCAACAGGTGTCGTAAACCTCCTCCAAATCAAAGAACACAGCCGCGGTCGGGCGCTTCCGCACGAATTTATTCATAATGAAGGTCGACAGGGTAACCAGATGGTCAACAGCAGAGCGGCGCCTACGAAATCCACATTGTACATTGGTAAGTAGGCGTCGAGATTCGAGCAGCCAAACCAAACGAGAGTTAACCATTCGCTCCATCACCTTACAGACACAGCTGGTAAGCGAGATGGGTCGATAACTGGAAGGCAAGTACTTGTCCTTCCCCGGCTTAGGAATCGGTACAACGATAGACTCGCGCCAGCATGCGGGAACATGTCCCTCAATCCAGATGCGATTGTAAGTACGAAGAAGGAAACCTTTACCCGCAGGAGAAAGGTTCTTCAGCATCTGAATATGAATAGAATCAGGCCCCGGAGCGGAGGACCGTGACCGGGCAAGTGCATTTTCGAGTTCCCGCATGGTGAATGGGGCATTGTAGTTTTCACAATTCGAGGAATGGAAATTAGGTGGCCGAGCATCCTCTGCCTGTTTTCGGGGGAAGAAGGCAGGGGGGGGGGGGGTAATGAGTGGAGCTCGAAACCTCTGCGAAAAAGCGGCCGAAGGCATTGGAGACATCCTCAGGGGCCACAAGGACGTCATTAGGGCCGTCAAGCCAGAAACTGGTGATTGGACCTTAGTACCAGATAGCCGGCGCAGGCTACAGCAGACAACAGAAGAAGGAGTAAAACTGTTGAAGGTGCTTGTGAAAGCAGCCCAGCTGGCTTTCTTGCTTTCTTTAAAAATACAACGACACTGCGCACGTAATCGTTTATAATTACGCACCTTTAAACGCCACCCTACAGTGGCGAATTGTATCAAAGCACGTCGACGAGCACGTAAGGCGTCTCTACATGCTGCGGTCCACCAGGGGACCGGTACGCGGCGTGGAGACGAAGTAGTGTGAGGGATGGAATATTCAGCAGCAGTGAGAATGACTTCAGTGAGGTGTGCGGTCTGACTATCGCAGCTTGTGAAGGTTTGATCCTGAAAGATCGCCCTGGAAGAGAAGAGCCCCCAGTCTGCTTTGGAGATGTTCCAACTAGTTGAGCACGGAGAGGGGGTATGATGCAGGAGATGGATAACACACGGGAAGTGGTCGCTCGAATATGTATCAGAAAGCGCATACCACTCAAACCGGCGTGCAAGTTGGGTAGTACATACAGAGAGGTCTAAATGGGAATAGGTGTGACAGGTGTCTGAAAGGAAAGTAGGGGCGCCAGTGTTGAGGCAGACAAGATTGAGCTGGTTGAAAACGTCTGCTAACAGGGAGCCCCTCGGACAGGATGCTGGAGAGCCCCAAAGAGGATGGTGAGCATTGAAGTCTCCAGTTAACGAAAATGGTGCAGGGAGCTGAGCAATAATTTGCAGCATGTCTGCCCTGGTAACGGCAGACGACGATGGAGTGTAAACGGTACAGATGGAAAATGTAAAACAGGGGAGAGTAATGCGGACAACTGCCTGCAGGCCGGTGTGCAATGTGATGGGATCATAATAGATATCATCCCGGACCAGCAACATAACCCCTCCATGAGCCGGAACACCTGCCACAGGGGGTAGGTCAAAACGCACAGAGGTGTAATGTGCCAAGGCAATTTGATCGCATGGGCGTAGCTTCGTTTCCTGGAGGGCTACGACGAGCGGACGGTGCGAGCGGAGCTGCAACTTCAAGTCCTCTCGGTTGGAATGAATGCTGCGATTATTCCAGTGAATAAGTGCCATCGTGAGAAGAAGGTGGAAGACGGGGTCATCTCGAAGCCCGCTGAGGGCCAGGGCCCGGCTTCGAGCGAGCACTGCCGCCACTAGCAGGAGGCGGCCGATGAACCTATAGAACAAATGGACGATGACTGTCCATCTTGTGAAGATGGCCGGGAGGGGGAGCTTCCTCCGCTGGTGAACGGCCAGATGTTCGGCTACCAGCGGTGCGGCCAGGCGAAACGGATGACGGCCTGGGGCGGCAACCGCTGGGGGGCGCAGGAGGAGAAATGCGCCGTGGCGGGGAAGGAGAACTGTGCTTCCTATGAGCCTTCTTGGAAGGCCGTTTTGTGGAAGGATTGGTCGATGGCTGAGTGTTCGAGGTACGTAGAGGGTCTGCACGAGACGGTTCTTTGTTGAAGGCCCGTGCTTCCGACTTCTGGGTCTTCGTCCTGGCAGAAGCTGATAAAAGTGCTTGTGTCGGAGGGGCGACGGGAGGAAGAGGAGACGTCGACCGGGCGATCTTAGCACTCGCCGAACGGACGACCGTAGTGCTGAAGGTCAGATCGCATGTCTGCGTCGCCACTTCCCTGGTAGTCCGAGGAGAGTACTGTACTTCCCTGCTCGGAGCAACGTGGGCTTCCTGCTAGCCATTAGCTTGCGAGCAGCCGAGGTGGAGACTTTGTCCATCTCCGTCTCCTCGTTGTGTGAACTGTCGCGGTGACCATGCAGCGTCCTCCCGCGACTGTCCCGTCTACAAGGAAGAACGCTGTATCCAAGAAATTCGGGTCAAAGAGAGTCACCCTTATGGGCATCCCTGCCACAAGTCACACATGTAGCCGCATTGGAACAAGAATTGCGAGTGTGATTGAAACGCTGACACTGGTAGCAGCGCGTAGGTGTCAAGACATAGGGGCGAACAGAAATAACCTCGTAGCGTCGCTTTGATAGTGTTCAGCTGCCGTCGCGCATCAAAGGTCAAGAAAAGTGTCCGGGTCGGTACAAGGTCATAGTTGACCTTTATCTTTCCTCGCTGAGCAGGGCGTGACGGCTGTCCATAGGGTCATGAAAATCTCCTCGTCAGTCAATCCGTCGAGTGATCTAGTACATACCACACCACGAGACGATTTCAAAGTGCGGTGAGCCTCCACCAGGACAGGGAACGTGTACAGGAGTGTGGCCCGAAGCAGTTTGTGCCTGAAAGGCGCTCTCAGTTTCTAGTAACAAGGTACCGTTACGCAATCTGGTATAAGACTTGACCGATCCGGCTATGGCATCTACGCCCATCTGGATAACGAAACGGTTGACAGAGGAAAAATCCTTTCCGTCCTCAGATCGAGAAACTATGAGGAACTGTGGGGCAGGCGGTTGTAGTTTTGTCATTGGTGGCTGGTCAAGTTTCTGTTTGTGGGCAGAAGTCGAGAGAGAAGAAGAAGAAGAGAAATCCATTGCGGAGGAATCCCCCATGATTGCCAGCGTCTCCGATGGCGCGCTCCTTCCTTGTGGGGACCCTCTCTGAGGGCACTCCCGCCTTAGGTGAATGTTTACACCTCAGGTCACACCTCCCGAGAAACGGACGGAGGGACCAATCGGCACGGTCGGAAGGTGTCAGCTCAGGCAATCACCCCTCCCTGGGCCTGGCCTTTATCAGGGAGTACGTGCGTGCCTTACTTGTCTACCCAGGGCGGGGAATCACGCGTTACCCCGTCACCGGCTACGCGTGCGAACGCGTGGGTCGGCCTTCAGGCACGCACAGGGAGGAAGGAAGAAGAGGAAAAAGAAAGGAGAGAGGGAAAGAAAGGACAGACTGTCTCAAACGCCGAAGCGGAGACCAGAGAAAGAGAAGAAGGCAAGGAGAAGGAGGCAAGGAGAAGGAGGCAAGGAGAAGAGCACGTAAGACAGTGAGATGGAGAAGAACAAAGAAAGGAACCAACCAAAGGAAGAAATAAACGAGAAGAAGTGAAAAACCAAAATGACCGCAAATATAGGTCGTGGAACCGTCCGTCTCCGGATTCAGGCGCAAACTACCCCCTTGAGGGGGAGGGACTCCTTTTAGTCGCCTCTTACGACAGGCAGGAATACCTCGGGCCTATTCTAACACCCGGACCCGCAGGGAGGTTTCCGTATTTAATACCGAATATACGGTATATCGATAATGCAAATATTGGACAAAATAACTGTATATAAAAACATTGATAGTTTTCCATAATTATTTCGATATGTTATGACCATCTATAACCCGGTCTGCCGATTTGTGTGTTCCTAGGCATCCTCAGCAATTTAAGCAAGATTGGGTAAGGTACTAAAATATTCACCTTTTGATATAACTGGTTGAGTGAGTTTCATTACGTGGCGTCAACGCTTCTTTTACGTATGAAAGTAAAAGAAGTTCAAAAATAGAGTGAACAACTATCAATTGGTTCAAATGGCTCTGAGCACTATGGGACTTAAAATCTGTGGTCATCAGTCCACTAGGACATAGAACTACTTAAACCTAACTAACCTAAGGACATCACACACATCCATGCCCGAGGCAGGATTCGAACCTGCGACCGTAGCAGTAGCGCGGTTCCGGACTGAAGCGCCTAGAACCGCTCGGCCACAACGGTCGGCTACCAGCAAGTGGCCGAGCTAGATTGCCTGGAGTAAACGCTCTCCGTCGTAGAACAGAGAATCAAAGACAATTTCGGGTTATGATTTTAACAACGTCATCTTTACGTGAGTTGTTGAAAACCATTCAATAGCCAAAATATTTTTCTATTCAAGACAAACGTCTATAATGTGCTGAATTTTATCCACTTGGCATCCTGTGCACCAGGTTCAGCGCAAAATCAAACCATTTTTGTTTTTTGGTAATAAAACATGTTAAGACCTGAAAATAACAACTAAGACTGTTGAAAGCGGTCGTCACCGCTAAAATATTTAAAAACACAGCACCTTATCCAAAAGGGCATATCCATTTACATATTACTCACAGATGCTTGTTTCATGACGCAAATATGGTACACAATAGCGCACCTGTTTACATACGCTGTTGATCTACATCTACATTTATACTCCGCAAGCCACCCAACGGTGTGTGGCGGAGGGCACTTTACGTGGCACTGTCATTACCTCCCTTTCCTGTTCCAGTCGCGTATGGTTCGCGGGAAGAGCGACTGCCGGAAAGCCTCCGTGGGCGCTCTAATGTCTCTAATTTTACATTCGTGATCTCCACGGGAGGTATAAGTAGGGGGAAGCAATATATTCGATACCTTATCCACGAACGCACCCTCTCGAAACCTGGCGAACAAGCTACACCGCGATGCAGAGCGCCTCTCTTGCAGAGTCTGCCACTTGAGTTTGCTAAACATCTCCATAATGCTATTACGCATACCAAATAACCCTGTGACGAAACGCGCCGCTCTTCTTTGGATCTTCTCTATCTCCTCCGTCAACCCGACCTGGTACGGATCCCACACTGATGAGCAATACTCAAGTATAGGTAGAACGAGTGTTTTGTAAGCCACCGCCTTTGTTGATGAACTACATTTTCTAAGGACTCTCCCAATGAATCTCAACCTGGTACCCGCCTTACCAACAATTAATTTTGTATGATCATTCCACTTCAAATCGTTCCGCACGCATACTCCCAGATATTTTACAGAAGTAACTGCTACCAGTGTTTGTTCCACTATCATATAATCGTACAATAAACGATCCTTCTTTCTATGTATTCGCAATACGTTACATTTGTCTATGTTTAGGGTCAGTTGCCACTCCCTGCACCAAGTGCCTATTCGCTGCAGATCTTCCTGCATTTCGGTGCAATGTTCTAATGCTGCAACTTCTCTGTATACTACAGCATCATCCGCGAAAAGCGGCATGGAACTTTCGACACTATCTACTAGGTCATTTATATATATTGTGAAAAGCAATGGTCCCATAACACTCCCATGTGGCACGCCAGTGGTTACTTTGTCTGTAGAGGTCTCTCCATTGATAACAACATGCTGTGTTCTGTTTGGCTGGATTGAAGAGTTTTTAGCATACAGCTGGTCTGATATTCCGTAGGCTCTTACTTTGTTTATCAGGCGACAGTGCGGAACTGTATCGAACGCCTTCCTGAAGTCAAGGAAAATGGCATCTACCTGGGAGCCTGTATCTAATATTTTCTGGTTCTCATGAACAAATAAAGCGAGTTGGGTCTCACACGAATCCATGTTGATTCCTACAGAGTAGATTCTGGGTTTACAAAAACGACATGATGCGCGAGCGAAAAACATGTTCTAAAATTCTACAACAGATCGACGTCAGAGATATAGGTCTATAGTTTTGCGCATCTGCTCGACGGCCCTTCTTGAAGACTGGGACTACCTGTGCTCTTTTCCAATCATTTGGAGCCTTCCGTTCCTCTAGAAGCTTGCGGTACACGGCTGTTAGGATACGCGAAAGAACTTGCGCCCGCCCTCCCGCCCTCCCCCCTTCTGTGTTAAAAACGAATTGGTATCCTGTCAGGTCCAGTGGACTTTCCTCTGTTGAGTGATTTCAGTCGCTTTTCTATTCCTTTGACACTTATTTCGATGTCCACATACTAAAAGTGAATGATGCACTGTGATGGGTTTTTGTACAGGTCTTCAGGTGAGGGAGTGATAAGTGGTATTTTAAAAAAGCCGGCTTCTCGTTCATATCTTCGTGAATAACCAGTATGATTGCCTTTAGATAACAAGGGGACATTAACTTAAAATAAAGAACATTTTTTATTTTGGTTCTGTTCAAAAAGTTGTGTATGGTTGCCAATAACGTTACCAAATCAGAGGATTACAAATTGGGTGGATTATTGTAAACTGGGTATTTCAACGGTCGGAAATTTATAAAACATTAAAATAGAAGTTGAAGAATCGTTCTTTCTATGTCAGGTTGTTCTGTGATGTCAGGTGTGATCTGGCGGACATGACCAGTTTCAATTTCAAAATTAGGGATGAATAAAGCAAGTTGGCAACATTTCAGGCGATCGTCAACTGTTGTGGCGCTGTGAGTTCTTTTGTTGCAGCTTCGCTCCTCTAGATTAGCGTAGCGCGCATCAAATCTGCCTTGATTGTGGCTTCGACATTGATGGTAGGTGTTGTTTTATGTTCCAGATCTGATCTTTTCGCTTAGAAACATTTTTAGGAAATTTACTTCATCAGTCTTTCGGCATATTCGAAAAGTTCTCTACAGTCACAACATTTTTGAGAAAACCGTATCTGACAGCTCGTGTGATTTCACGAACAAACGTTCTGGAGATGAATATTCAGATCTTCTGGAAATTGTGCAATATTGTTTAGCAATCGTTGCCCACAATGCACGTGTGGAATGATATTTTTCTTATTAAACATAAATGTGACTGTTGATCGCAAGTTGTAATTATAATCTCTTTTTTATATCAAATTCTTAACACGTTGTACAGAAAAGATCTCACTCGTTCTCAATACTATGACAACACCGAATCCAAGAATGAGTTACTTAAGAAAGTTAGAGGACGCGAGAAACGTGCTTTTGTAAAACGTAAGCCACTGTGGTTCACGTGAAGATTGTAAATACCCCTGGTTACTTCATTTGGAAATATAGCACCCCTATGGTCAAGATAAACGGGATACCCTGTATATTTACCATAGCGGCGACTTCTATAATAGTCTGTCTCAATAATGAATGCAACACCCTGTGCGTTGAGGAACAAGAAAAAAATAGTAATAATGTGCAGTTTGAATAATATGACGCGTTTATTAACCTGTGAAGTTAAAGTAATCACAAAATGATATAATTTAACGTGCGAGGAAAATGGAAATTTAAATGATGATAGTTTCTCGCTATGCAACTGCCATATTCCGAGAATGAGCCGTGATATTCATTTCCTTAGATAGTATGAATTTCTTAATCGTGTTTGTCCTTACTGCAGCAACAGTAGCTGTAACAATCACATTCATGTTCGTTCTTGGTGGCGCAGCCGTGGATGTGCCCAGCGTTTTTGTGCTCAGAAATCCTCATTCGAAAAGCAATTCTTTGGACGTCCGTACATAAAGGCTAGGCCTAATGCAACACTAGTTGCAATTTACTGGTGTGGTAGTTTGAATCATAACGTTTTCTCTTCGTAGGCAGTATCTTTGGATGACAGAGTGCGAGGCTTCGATACTTCACGCTACTCCACGTCAGTCGATTACAGAACAGATCTGCAGAGTGGGCGTGGAATTGGATACGCGTTCACAGCGAACTTCAAGGTCGGACTGGAACGAACCGAAACATTACTCGTAGCAATCTCGCCGGATGATTAGGCGATATTTATCGGCAGACGGCGTAGGGAGTTGAGTGGAGATTTCGCCACACCTGTTATGGCGCGCCGAAGGTGAGAATGCACACTGATGACGCAACGTGGCGAATGCAGACGGACGATCGTAGCTGCAGTACAGGCGCCCTCTGGCATTTTTAGTGGTCGCGAAGAGCATTCGCGCTGGGCGCCGTTAATTGAACTCTCCGGCAGATCGTTAACTGACAGTATGTGCCTGTTGGCTGATTACACGTATTGTCCGCTTCTATAGAACGAGCATTTCTGTGTACCATTAAATAAACACTTAAGGGAAAGAGTAGTGACGTGTTTTGTACGAGAGTATTGTTCTGTATAGTCCCGAAATGTGTGTGAGAGAAAAAGAATGGAGGACGATCATTGTCCAGAGTCAACTTCCTGTCTATGACGATGCCATTGGAAACGGAGCTTACGCTCGGATTGGGAAGAAAACCGACAGTGCTCTTTCGAAGGATGGGGAACAGCACTTTAATTTTCCATTACTTTCCAAAATAGCTTAAGACGATCACTGGATGGCCGGACGGAGATTTGAAACTTTGTCCTCCAGAATGCGAGTCCACTGTGCTCAGCCCGGGATCTACGATATTTCTGATGCGGGGCAAAAACTTAATAGCTGCGGCGCCCCCCCCCCTCCCCCCCCCTCACCTCCCCCAGCGTCTAAAATAATTTTGTAGCGCAAATCTTTCTGAACTTGATTTATAAATTAACGTATGTCTGATTTTTCAAAAAGATGTTCGAGGAAATTTTAAAACATATATTAGTTTGTCTTAAGTTTGCCAAAATTCAGTGCCACGCCTCTTCACACAGCATTCTTTTGTCGCATGTCACTGAATTCGCTCTGTGGAATTCAAGCGTGTGTAATTTGTAATGGAAGCCATCAAAGCTATATTCAGGACAGTGGTACAGTGGTAGCTGAAGTATCCTATGATGCTTCTCCTGCTCCCAGTCGGCCGATTTGACATCCTATCCTTAAAATCGAAGGGGAGGTTTTTTTTAAAAGAAACCCTCACAATTAGTACTCGGTGGGATTATTTGTGATCGGGAGAATAAGAACTCTACACAAATGAGAAAGTTAGTAGCTAGCAGGCAATAAACAGCCCATTTTTCTGTAGTCATGACGTCATTCTCAGATGGGAATTTTTTGAAAGCTTCGCAGGCAATTACAGATTGTGGTCGCTCGAGGATTATGCTAGACGAGATGAGATGCTGTGGACAGGAAGATGCGCATCCGAGTGTGTGGAGACTGCAGGAATGATCACTTCATCTAGCACACACACTCAGCGCTAAAAAGGTAACTGTCACGTGTCATGCCATGCATCAACCCATGGTTCTTTTAGTGGAATGTGAGAAGCATGCCATTGAAGAATAACTTGGTCATCCCAGCCTCTGTTGTCTCGGTTAAGAACGGAATCGGTAAATTGTGGATAGTTAACTGTCGCCGAGAACCGCAGATCCTTCCAAGACGCATGTGCTTAGTAAACGCTAAGCCGTTAATTGAAGAACAGCTGAGCGTCATAGAAATCTCCCATGCCGAGTCTGTGGGCGAATTAGCGCTACCACTACGAGACAAGATGATCTACCTTGACTATCACCAAATCTCACTAATGAACAACAGAAAGAGATACCACTCTTCAAGAGTTCTCTGAATGCTTCAGTTCACAGGTCAAGAGCAAATTAGACAAATCGACGGTGAAGCACCGGATTAGCACTAGAGACCATCAACCAATAAGCCAGAGAGCATACCGTGTGTCAGCAACGGAACGTCGAATAATTCGTGACGACGTAGAGAAAATGATGAAGAATGACATCGTTCAGACATCGCAGAGCCATGGTCATCACCAGTTGTTCTCGTCAAGGAGGAAGATGGCAGTTGGCGCTTTTGTGTTGATTACAGGAAGCTTAACAAGATAACTAAAAATGAAGTTTTAGCCCCCTTCAGACAATCTAGTGTATCGTCAATTCGTGGAAGAAGGTAGTTTTTCTCAACCATGGACATGTACTCTGCATTCCTCATCTACTTAGATTTGCCAGTAGCCAGTTTTCTCACAATCAGCATCACCCCTGAGGCCTGTATGGGTTTTAAGTAATGCCGTTCGATTTGTGTAATGGACCAGCAACTTTTGAATGGATGATGGATAATCTTCTAAGGCACCTGAAGTGGACGATGTGTCTTTGAGAACACTATACTGTCATATATAAATAACAGAGGCATTTTAAGAACGGCCCTTAGTCTTTTTAAGTTCATCAATGTCTCCAACAAGACACTTTCCTGGGTTACGTTTCAGTGCATCTTTGGAGAAAAAGGTATCAAAATACTTGGGCACCTTGTGTCAAACGAAGGTTTGTGGCCAGACTCAGGAAAGGTGAGATCTGTAACGGAATTTCCTATTCCAAAAAAATATTATAGATGTGAGAAGCTTCCTCGGATTGTGTTATTATTACCGTCATTTTATCAAAGACATTTGTATGAAGCCAGGCCACTCCAGAGTTGTTAAAGGTTGATGCTAAATTTATCTGAGGTGGTGCTCAACAAGATTCTTTAGATGGTCTGTATGATGAGAGAGAGCACCTACAGAACAACAAGTACAGGGTTAGTCGTCAGAGCTTTTCGCAGTACATCGATATTCCAGCGGGTATGGGATAGGTGCTGTTCTGGTGCAAATTTCGGATGGAAAAGGGTCTGTACCAACTGTGAATGGTCTTATATAGAGAAACTCTCGAAATTTGCACATGACCCAGATCACAGCAAGACATTCTCTTTCTGTGGGTGAGTAGTTTCTCTCGGCTAGAAGCGTAGGCTATAAACTATCATTCACTTTGTTGGTTGACAGGTCACAGGACGACTCGACTACGTCTTTAAGAGTATGACATTACCATAGTGTACGAAAGTGGAAGAAAACACCAAGATACCGACTGTCTCTCAAGAAACGCTGTGCAAGACCATCAAGACCCTGAAGATTGTGCTGAGCAGGACGACGATACCGTCACTGAGATCCTGGAGTACAGCGAGACAAAGATATCTCAAATTATGCGTGTCGTTAATTGTCCTTTCATATCCTCTGACCGATTTAATGTGGTTAATGGATTACTATGCAAGAAAAACTTTACTGCTGATTCTGTCGTAGGTCTCAATAGATTTTTCTGACCAGGTTCATTTGGGAGTGTCCGTCACTATGACGGAGGAGAAAGGCAGTTCCTCAGAAACCACCTGGCCGACCAATTCCAACAGCCGAAGCGCCTTTCCACCGTGTTGGAATTGACCTCCTCGGACGATTTCCAACGTCTGCTAGGGGCAATAGATTGATAATCAGAGCAAGCAATAATCCGACGCGCTATGCCATTACAAAAGCCGTGAAAACAGCTGAAGCATTCGAGGTAGCAAAATTCACCGTGGAAAACAATGAAAAACTCTCTCTCGATACGTAATGAACGACCTTGGGGCATCGTGCTTTTATACAATCGAGTAATGTCGCACGGACGATTTATCTCTATCACAAGATTCATCACATGACGACTGCTTACCATCCGCAAACTAATGGGCTTACTGAACGCCTTAATAAGACCTTGGCCGACAAGCTATCAATGTTCGTCAATGTTGAGAAGAGCTACTGGGATGAGGTGCTACTTTTTGTGACCTTTGCCTACAACACCGCCAAACAATACACCACAGGATTTACCCCCGTTTTTCCTGGTGCATGGGTGTGAGGCGACTACGACGATGGACACTGTGTTTTCTTTACATCCTGATGACGTGGACGACGACTACATCAGCCAGGTATTAACCAGAGCTGAGGAATCTCGGCAGTTAGTTTCCTTGAGCATGCGGAGTCGAGCTATCGCCAAAGGTATGACGCGAGCCACTGCCATGTTGTCTACCAGTCTGGTGACCGCGTCTGGATCTTCACTCCTGTTCGGAAGGTTGGTCTCTCTGAGAAGCTCTTCAAGCGCTACAGTGTAAGGTGTCAGGCAAATGCAACACCTTCCATGAAAACCCTGACATAATAAGAAAATCTACTAGTATGTCACATAGCTCCGAATAAATCGTGACATTAAATTAACCAAAGTAATACAAGTAACGAGTGAGTAAATGGAATGCCACAGACTAACGCAAGAATGCCTAAATGCATGTCGTACCTTCCCACCGTGAGGCAGACGCAGTTCCGAGGGGAGAAACGAGGACAGAAGCCGAGAGCAGAACCGTGTTAAGCTAGAAGGCCCTACGATAAGGGATGGACTGGACACCCACGTCGCCAGCCTTCCTCTAAGTCTACCACCCGCACGTTTTAGCATGAGACTTTTTCGCGTCCCTGTTACGTCAAGGACCACCCCCCAGCCCATGTTAAAAGATAGACCCATCCAGAAAGACAGTATAGATCTTACGATAACACAAAAAGGGCCACGACCACCCGCAAGTTTTAACATGGGTTGGGGGGTGGTCCTTGACGTGCCTGAGACGCGAAAAAGTCTCACGCTAAAAGATAGAGCCCTCCAGAAGAACAGTATAGATCTTACGATAACGCTAAAAGGACCACACCAGCTGCAGGTTTTAGCGTGAGACTTTTTAGCGTCTCTGTTACGTTGCAAACTTTAAAAACATTGCCCCACCACAAAAAGTATAACGTTTTTCATTGGATAGACAGAATTTTTGTGGGCGGAGCTTAAGGTTAACATTGAGACCCTGATTGGTCAGATGGTTTAAAAAAAACTATCTGGCTGTGTTTCCAACTTCGGTAAATTGTAGTAAGGAGAAGTTAGAGGAGAGTTGGTTCCGAGACGGCGAGCTGGATGGCTGCTGCGCCGGCCGCTGTCGCCCTGACGCTGCCTAAACACCGACAAGGTAATGAACGCAAGCGATGCCGCATTTTTGAGCGCATAAGGCTTCACTCAGAACTGCAGAAGACTCTTCTGTTACACCCCTCTTTTGCGTAATACTAGTGTCGATCGTTAATTAAAACTGGTGTTCACATTTGCCACTTGAAGAACAGATCTGAAACGCGATGATTTTTCTTTTATATAGTTATTGAGAAGCCACATCAGCCACTGTAATTTACGACAAGATAGATAAGTAATTAAAGATAATTGAGGGTCACTGTAGACCATTTTGATAGGTTAAATTTAAGTTTCACAAAAGAAAAACTAAATTATAGATGTGATATGGCATAGGTCATCCTTCGATCCATTGTAGAACTTAGAAAACCACTCAGGGAATATTCGTTCACATTTTTGTTGAACGCAGTTGGTTTTTACCATCCTGTATTGAAACATTTCCTTTTATCAATATTGCAATTTATAAACGATGTTTTGTGAGTAGAATAAAATTATCAATGGTTAACTTAGCTGGTAAAATAACGAAGAAAAAGCAGTTAACTAAAAATAGGAAAGTCTTGAACCCTTTCCACTAAATTTAGTTAGTATTAATGATCTCAGCGTCAGCTCCACTGGACTCCCTGTAAAAGAATCTTAAGTATTTGGTTATATCATCGGTAGTCTCACTGAACTCTTCTGAATTCTACATGTCATGTGTGGTCTGGCGTCTCCTTACCAGCAACAGGTCCCAGGTTCAAACTAGTTAATTCCCTAAAAAACACGCTCAGAGCGTCGTTGCGCGAAAGTGGTAGGGAGACACGATATAGAACAAACAGACACCACCATGAATGTTTAGAACAGTACACCTTACAAGGTTGTAACACAGTTGTTTGATGTTACTTATGAAGTTGAAGACTGATCTTTCGTCGTCTTGCGTCGGGGTCGGAGATACGGTCCACGTCCTTCGAATGAAGCCCTACAAGGTTTCTGCCACCCTGGGTAAATTCGAAGCTCTGGCGAAAGGTAACAAGCGGAAAGGTGACGAAGAGCGTAGCGCGAATGGAAGTTCTTAGAAGACCACCGCCAGGGCGAGAATCAGCCATCAGGAGTCTGAGTATGCGGGACCGATGACTCGTTCCCGGACTAGGACGACGTAACACCGAGACGCTGTTCGCTTAAGGAGGGAGCAATGTCGCAAAAGAAGCTGAGTAGCTTCTTGGTGTAATGGTTTGAAGTTATGGATAAGATGGGATATGGCTTCCACTTTATTCGGGTGATTCGAAAATTCCTGACGGGAGCCAGTTCGGTGGTCACAATTAATGGATGGCGAACGCCACCTACCGTTCTTCGTTGATCGGTGAGACAGGGCTGTCCCCAGTCCATGTACCTCTTTGTGATTAACGCTCACAATATTGGGTCCAGCGCATAAAAAAAAAAAATTGGTTCAAATGGCTTTGAGCACTATGGGACTCAACTGCTGTGGTCATTAGTCCCCTAGAACTTAGAACTAATTAAACCTAACTAACCTAAGGACATCACACACATCCATGCCCGAGGCAGGATTCGAACCTGCGACCGTAGCAGTCGCACGGTTCCGGACTGCGCGCCTAGAACCGCGAGACCACCGCGGCCGGCGGTCCAGCGCAGACTGCACGACTGACAGTGGCACGCTGAATATTCATGCCACCAAATCTCTCGCCTAGGCTGATGGCGTCGGTGTTTTTATCGCCAACGAACAGGATATCGACAACATCCGGCCCTTAGTGAGGCGGTATGAACGTGCGTCAGGTGCCCTGATAAATCAGCGGAAGACCGTACTGATTCCGTTAGACCAATGCGACATGGATCGCCATCAGCATTGGTTTCGCGTCGGCCGTAATCACACGATCCTGGCCCTCGATATCACGGCGAATCCTCAAAAGATGCAGGCGTGCACCTGACTCTTGTTGCTGAATACTGTCAAAGGACTTTGCGCAGTTGATAAGGTCGACCTTCTGCACAGTGAGTCGTCGGCTGGCGTAAGTCTTGCAGTGTATTCCAAGGCCTGGTACGTGGCACAACTACTGAATGTCCCACGACCACTCGCCAGGTCCTTTTCGCAGGCCGCTTCCTGGCTACTGTGCCGTCACGAAGTTTTCAACGTTCGGGCGGCGACCTGCGTCCTTGACTTCGAACTCGGGGGTCTCGGCCTTGACGACTTTTCGAAGAAGTGCTCGGCGCTGCTGGTACACCGCACGGCCACCCTGCAAGTGGACAGTCCAGATGGAACGACGGTAGCCCTGCCCGTCGCTTACCGGCCGTCTTCAGAGAGTGCACCAGTGCTGTGGCAGGCATCCCTTATCAGCTGGGTTACATCAAGGACTACTGCCTGAAGCGGAACTACGTCATCGACACAGCGGAATGTCCGCCGCCTCAATGCAGCAATAGTAGGGAGACCATACCCTCACAAGCTGGCACTTCGCTTCCCCACGACCAACTGGCAGCAAGTGTGGCTTAACATTCACCACTCCGTGTTGCCCTTCGGCGTCTGGTCACAATGGTATGAACTGCTTAATAATTCGGTGGCCACGAATCAGCGTCTCTCGGACATTCGTCTACTCCCCTCTACCAGCTGTGGGACTTGCGATGTTCCTGACACACGGGAGCACCGTTTTGAATGTCGACATGTATCGGCCGTTTGGGAACTGTGTCTTGTCATGGCAGTCCTGATGTGCTTCACTCGAGGGAAGGGTTGAACCCTATCCCAAGAAGTTAAATACCATGGGGTGACTTATAGGCCACACGGTTTTCGCCATCCTCGGCTGCCAAGTGAAGGATGTGTTTACTTACTTAGCGTACTTGTAATTCTTGAGCCGTTGAACGCATGAATGTGAGTCTCACAAGGAATTTCTTGCTAATTTTCTGATGGCAGCGTTAAAACATGGTATGCTAAGGCATTGAATAATTGACATCCAGTACACTCCATCGAATGGACTGAAGAGGACACCTATCAACTTTATCACCGACCCATCCGAACCTGTGGTTCGAATCCAAACCAAAATGAAAGAAAACCGTGTTTGACACAAAAAATAAATACTTCTTCTGTAACGCAAAGAGGTTATGTGCTTTGTGTTCTTACTTGGAAGCGACGATAATTTATTTTATTTTTATTTCTTTATTTCATGGCCGCAGAGTGAAGTGTGACCGTTCATGGAGAACAATCTGTGCGTTTAAAAGACAGACATGGATCTCATTCTGTTTTATTGAAGAACCTTCACAAGATCATAGTTACTCGTCGCCTGTGAAGATTTACCTGTGAAGAGGTACAGTGTGTTTCTTTACATGGAATGGATGGATGGATGCTTTGCTTTTGAAGAACTTACAATCATTCGTTTCTTTTAACAACATGATTCAAGAGAGAAGCCGTCAGCGACAAGGGTCTACGACGAATGACATTGTAGCGTTGAAGCTCGCCGAACAAGGCAGTATTTGGTGAGAACGAGGAGGAGGGCTATGACAGGGAAAAAAGAAAAAAAAAAACTGTTGAACTCACGACCCTCAATGCAACATTCACCTGGACTGTACAATTTTAATTTTTGTACTCGGTTCGAATACATTTTAGAAGTATCCACAATTGTCAAGAATCATTGTACTGGAATGTTCTGTAGCTGTATATATACTGTATGTGTTGTGGCCGGAGGCAGTTCGCTCCGCGCTCTTGTATGTGCAAGTGCTGAATAAACCTTCGTTAAATGAAGTTAGTGTTCGTCATTCATCTAATTACACTTTTTTCTATATGACAATATGATTAATATGCCATAATTTCTATGGTCCTTAAAAATTACATTACTTCACTGAAAAAAATCTGTTGTTGCTTGATTGTCACGGTGAATATGATAGTCCATTCTCAGAAAAAAATAAGCGCGTAACTTCACTTACATTGTCACAAAACCCACAGCAGTTCTCGTTTCAACAGCTGTTTCATAAACTATTGACCAGGCTTGCCCTCAGTTACTTGTTTAATAATACATTGTTTCATGATCCCATTATAATGTCAGTGAGATGAGTAATACATATCTTCTCTTGTTGCAATTTTAAAATCTGCTTCATTTCTAAACACAGAGCATAGTTTGCAGATATTCAAGACTTGACATAGTCCTTCGGAATTCATCTCTCCTGAACTACCCTCTTGGTATGGCTGACAACTCAAGACCTGTCCTGGGTACAACGTTTCAAGCGGCCTCTTTTTTCAGCATTTTAGCCTCACTAAGCGCATTCTCAGACGGATTTAAATTAGCGTGATACGGACGAACCCTAATTAAACTATATCCTTCAGCGTCAGCCAGTCTGTCGACCTGGTTTCATGGAGTTTTTGACTTTTACAGCACTTCAAGTTGTATTATGGACATTGTCTTGAAAGAAGGATATAATATGAACATCAACAAAAGCAAAACGAGAGTAGTGGAATGTAGTCGAATTAAGTCGGGTGCTGCTGAGGGAATTTGACTCATTTCCTAATCTCTTAAAGTAGTAAAGGAGTTTTGCTAAATGGTTCAAATGGCTCTGAGCTCTATGGGACTCAACTGCTGTGGTCATCAGTCCCCTAGAACTTAGGTTAGTTAGGTTTAAGTAGTTCTAAGGACATCACACACATCGATGCCCGAGGCAGGATTCGAACCTGCGACCATAGCAGTCTCACGGTTCCGGACTGTGCTCCTAGAACCGCGAGACCACCGCGGCCGGCGAGAGTTTTGCTATTTGGGGAGCAAAATAACAAGTTTCTCTTCTTCAGAAACGCTTTCCTTGCCATTGGCAGTCCACGTTTTATATCCTCTCTACTTCGACCATCATCAGTTAACATCGAGTATAGATTTAAGTGTCAGGAAGTCGTTTCTGAAAGTATTTGTGTGGAGTGTAGCCATATATGGAAGTGAATCATGGGCGATAAATATTTTGGACAAGAAGATAATAGAAGCTTTCGAAATGTGGTGCTACAGAAGAATGCCGAAGATTAGATGGGTAGATCACATAACGAATGAGGAGGTACTGAATAGGATTGGGGAGATGAGAAGTTTGTGGCACAACTTGACCAGAAAAAGGGATCGGTTGGTAGGACATGTTCTGAGGCATCAAGGGATCACCAATTTAGTATTGGAGGGTAGCTTGGAGGGTAAAAATCGTATAGAGAGACCAAGAGATGAATAAACTAAGCAGATTCAGAAGGATGTAGGTTGCAGTAAGTATTGGGAGATGAATAAGCTTGTTGTGGTCTTCAGTCCTGAGACTGGTTTGATGCAGCTCTCCATGCTACTCTATCCTGTACAAGAACAACAACAACAACAACTTGTATTAACTTCGCTTTATACATGCTGCTTTCAACTTTATCCCGTGGAACATTTGTTTGTACCCAGAGCCAAATATCCGCTTTCATCCACTGCATTGTTGTAGCTTTGGGCCGTACCACTCTGTTGTGAATAACAATGTCCATTATTATTGTCGAATTCTGAGGTGTGTTTTACAGGAGAACGTTAATTTCAAAGCCATTCAATGTGTTCCTGAACGTCCACTTTCACTGTGAATCTTGTGTTATACCGTCATCAGGTATTGTGAAGAAGTGTTTTGTATTGGATCTGTATTAAAAACAAAACAAAAAAACTAGGCACCACGTCTGAAAACACATCAGCACCAGAAAATACCACGCTCCAAAGAGAGATGACGAAGGTAGATGCATCTACCACATGGTGTAGCACGGTAATGTTTATTCACGGTGTGGCAACACAGGCGCTTTACCAATCGAAGTGCTGGCGTCGTGGTATGGAAAGCCTGCTCGCCATTGGTGTTACCTGGGCAACGACGTCACGTCCCCTCCGCTGAGCCAAACGTCAAAAATCCCAATTAGTCTAAAACGCACTATAGATAAAACGCAATAGCTGTTTTTAATATTGCAGCAATTGTTACATATGCTAAAAAAAGAGGCTATTGTAGCCCCGATCCCCATCAGGGATTTTTGTGTCAAACAGTCTGAAAGTGACCCGATAAAAATAAAATCTGTATGGTTCCTTGCAGATTCTGTCTTGGTTCCTGCTTTCATGCGGTATAATCGGCCGCAATGGCTCTGACACAAGGGTGAATATGGAGCTAGACAAGCTGCTTCGAACAGCTTCCTTATCAGGCATAGTTTTGGTTCCTGTTGATGGTATTGGCAGGTGGGACTTCACAAAATATGGCCTGCATCTCTACAGGAAAAGAAAGGGAAGGGTAAACTGGCTGGGATGATAGCAAAATTTTTAAGGGGCGGGGGTGGGGGGGGGGGGGGGTGGAGAGGGCACTGAAACTCACGGGAGTACTTTTTTAGGCTATGATCGATCACCCTACACTGAAATTAAGCTTAATGAGAAGTTCAATCAGACAAGCAGGTACTAGAGATGTGACATGACAGTACAAAGGAAAATGTTAGTATGAGAGTCTTGGATATTTTCACAAGATTCACATAAAAGCACTATGAAAAATAACGGTAATATATTGCATCAGAATATCAGGTGATTAAGAAAGTAGATGAGCTTCTTGTTTGTTTACAAGATTTAGAAACTGAGGTTGGAACAGATATACTATGCCTGTCTGAACGTCATATAGTCACAGGTATGGAAACGATAAATGTAGGTGGATGTAAGCTTTCAGCACAGGTAATTAGAGACACTGTGGAGAGAGGCGGCGTTGCCATGTATGTTGAAATCTGTCATAGTGTGAAAAATTTGGGAACTAAAAAATTTTGCGTAAAACGACGTGTAGAAGCATGTGCATATGAACTTAAATTATTGTTTGTGGGGATATCAAAGTGCCTTATTTAATTTGCTTTCCTCTGTCTGACGGATTCTTTGCTGTGCTATTTAAGTTTTTCAAAAATAGTTTGAAAATTTCCTAATGGGGACCTATACACAGCTACAATTACAATGTAGATTTTCTGAAAGAGTCCGATTGATGCCAAATAGAAAGCTTGGCCTTGAAGTAATACTCGGTTCTTTCAGTTATTGATTTTCCTACTTGGGTGGTACAGGGAAGCAGCACATTGATAGATTATACATTGATATACCAAGATAAATTTAATCAAATAAATACTTTTCCTGTTAAGAATGGTCTGTCTGATCATGATGCACAGTTAGTTGATATAGCTCCATGCAGTAGTGTAAAACAGTCGTCGAAAATAGTGTGCTCAATTAACGGTGTAACAATTCAAAATTGTAGGGAGAGCTTGCAACACACTGAGATGAGGTGTACAGGGAACATGATGCTAATTTAAAATGTAACCTATTTAATGATACCTTAGTTTCCCTAAGAAAACAGTTTCTTAAAATTAAATTTCACTGTTTTCAAATATATTCACAATGTAAAAAGCTATGGCTTACTAAAAGGATAAAAATATCTTGTGAACAGAAAAGGGAAATGTATCCTATAGCTAGTAGGAGTAATGATCCCGAAACAGTGACACATAAAAACTACTGTTCTGTATTAAGAAAAGTTATTAAAAAGTCCAGAAGTATGTACACTATGTCTGAGGTTAGCACATCTGATAATGGAATTAAAACAACATGGAAGATTGTTTTCTACTTCTGACTTGTTGTCAGTTGTTATGTTTCCCTTTTATCAATCTTCCTGTGCTAACATTTTTAATGCTTTTCAGTGTGTTTGATAGAAATACAATCAGTTTTTGAGCACTGCAGAGAAAATAGGATCCAGCTATTCATTAGAAAATGCAAGGCAGTATATGAGAAAAGCAATACCTATGCAATTTGATAAAACTGAAATTCAACCCACCTCTCCTATTGAAATTAGGAAAATAATAAATTCACTCCAAAGTGAAAGCTCACATGGAATTGATGGCACATCCAACAGAGTACTACAAGCTTGCTCCCAACAAATAAGTAGGATTAAGTAGTTCTAAGTCTAGGGAACTGATGATCTCAGAGGTTAAGTCCCATAGTGCTTAGTGCCATTTGAACCATTTTTGAGCAAAATGTAAATCTGAAAGCATATATAGCATTTTCTGTTGAAAAGCCTTTCTGAAAACCTCTGATCAAATATTAAATGTGTTGAATAACTGAACATCACCTGTTGGGGTATTTTGTGATATCTCAAAGGCTTTTGATTGCGTGAATCATGAAATTCTTCTAGATAAGCTTAAGTATTGTGGTATGAGTGGAACAGTGCACAAATGGTTTTATTCATACTTTGAAATTAAAAAATCAGATAGCCTGCAAAAACCAGCAACCTTCTGTATTGTTCCACTTGAGTCCTGGGGAGGTATCAAGAATGGTGTTCCACAGATCAGTCTTGGTTCCCTTATTGTTCTTAGTATATATTAACGACTTGCCTCTATATACTTGTATCATCAGCAAAAGAAACTAGCTTTGCATTTTCATGAATAGTTATCACACTCAACAAGCAAGAAGCAAGAATCAACTGAGGAAATTGGTAATAATGTCTTTCAAAAATTAAGTGATTCTCTGCAAATGGATTCGGGCTAAATTTTGAGAAAACACAGTTTTTACAATTCTGTACAGTAAATGGCATAAAACCATTGATAAAAATACTATGAACAGAAGTCTGTTGACGAGCCACTAAATCTACCTTGATTCTCGTTTTTAAACTCTTGCACCACCCAATGCTTTTTTTCAGTGCTGTCACATGTTTTCTCTACAAAATGCTTATAAGAAATGATACTATGTGGAGCTGCTCTGCGAATTTACCATTTTTACCGAAAATGTTGTTTTACACACATGTTCTGGTACAGATTTTCAGTTGGCCTTCTGAATGTGAAACGTAATTAACCTAAACAGTCAACTCATGTCACTGCATCTTAATTACTTCCCATTGATATACTAATCTCATTTCAGTGCATTTACTTCAGTTCATGAAGACATCATTAGGCCATTAATGTATTTGAATTTCAATAACCTGATGGCCTGGCCCACATAGTTTACCGAGTTTTCAAAGATGAAATTACATCTGCCTTTGGTTTTCCTCGTCGAATTCTAAGGACCTTGGAAGTAATATAAATGAAACATTGAGAAGATTTTAGGTAGGCGTGAAGAAGTGCGCGGTTTATAAGAGCATGGCATTAGCTTCTGTTACCACAGCCCATATGGAAAATCGTCGAAAGTGTGGATACATATACATGATTACTCTGGCATATGGCTCACCGACTAGTACCCAAGTGTGAATTGCAATTCTCGGCGGTTTTACTTTTGAATAGCGGGTGGGGAAACATGAACACCTAAATCTCTCTTTTATTTTATTACTAAGGTCGTTTCTCGCTATGTAACTAGCAGTCAGTCGGCCGTTGTGATCGAGCGGTTCTAGGTTCTTCTGTCCAGAACCGCGCTGCTGCTTCGGTCGCAGGTTCAAATCATGCCTCGGGCATGGATGTGTGTGATGTCCTTAGGTTAGTTAGGTTTAAGTAGTTCGAAGTCTAGGGCACTGATGACCTCAGATGTTAAGTCCCATAGTTCTTAGAGCCATTTGATCTAGTAGTCAAGAAAATATTTTGGCATTCGCAGGAAAAATTTCGTGACAAGATCTCGTCTCAATGAAAAAGTGTGTTTTAAACGCGTTGCCTTCTTTGAACATATTTGATGGCCTCCGCCACTGTTGACAAAATTACCGATCATTGTCTTCAGTTCAGCAAAACTTTCCGCCAGGCAGAGTGTTTAAAAATTATGTTTATTAATGCTTGCTAACGTTTTCAAGTTTACCAAGTGTTTTACCAAAAATTAAAGGTAACAAAAATTTGAACACAATGAAAGTCGTATGTTGCAAACTTCTGTTCGTAACGAATGCATAATTCTGTTTGGTGGTAGAAATAAAATGAGTGTCGATATAGTACAAACCACAAATGGTTCGTGTGACTGAAGATTGTTTCCACATAGGCATTGCTGCATGGAACCGCCATATCCTTTTGATGTGTTGATTTTGAAAATCAGTAAATGTATTACTGATATGAATCGAATTCTGAAAATTCCCAACACTCATACTTTGGTACGGATCGCCAAACATGGGGCTGAAATACTGAACAGTTCGGTGAAAACACCGAACGCGTGGCAAACCAGTCCGGTAAGGACCCCCTACCGTGCAGTAGTACTCCAGAAGAGGACGGACAAACGGAGGATACACCAGGTCTATGCCTACACCACAAGTGTTCTGCTAGCCTTTAACTTTGTGCTATTTGTCGTGTAATCGAAATTTAACGGTGCTATTTCTAGTACTCATGTGTAAACCTCACACTTTTTGTTTAGTGTCATTTGTGCATTTCGCTCAGTGCAGGATTTTGCAATTCGTTTTGATGGTCTGGCGGTTTTAGCAGACGGCAAACGACAGCATCATCTGCAACCAATCTATAAGAATTTCTCAGATTGTTTCCTAAATAGTTGACAGGTTACGAAAAGCGGAGGGTTTATAACACTTCCTTAGGAAACTCCCTAGATATCACCACAGATGTTACAATGGACAGAACAAAAATAAATAAATAAATACCGGTACATAAATAAATAAATTGAGAAAAGGTTTGATAGCTCTTGCTGTTTCTAAATTAGAGATGGGCAAAGTCTTTCATCCTTGGGAACTAGTTCACTGGCGGTCGTTCTTTTTTGGGAACCGTTCATTTTTACTCGTTCACCGTTCACTGTACTTGGTATATGGTACTTATGAAAAATTGAAAATTTGTAGCATAGGTGACTGAGAATTCTGTTATGAATAAAAACTCTGAAGATTGTACTCCAGGGGGGACGCAAGTGCCCCTCTTGGTGCCTTCCAACACTTGTGATTTTCGTTAATCTGCAAAACATCTCGTTTAGCCAACTGCAGCGTTATGTGGCTGATCGCAGTGAAATAATGTTAAGGTGGCGCACGAAAAACCTGGCCCCTTGCCAATTATCTATTCTGCTCGTAGTGGTCAACAAATCGTGCGTAAACATGTAATAATTAGGCACTGAAGAAATGACAAATAAGCTAATGCAAACAACTTCGAAAGAACAGATGAGTGGTAAGCGACAATGAGCAGTCTAGTACTCGGGGTTGATTTTTCGTGCGCCACCTTGTGCCACTGAAAGAATCATGTAGGAGTTATCATATTCTCTTTACAAAATGTGAGACCATACACTCTGGCTTCATTCGCTTGTAAGTCGGCCTGCCTTCAACAACAATGAACATGCTCTTTTACCTTGGATAAAAAAAAAAAGACGTAAAAAGGAAAATGGCCACTCGTGTGTGCCGTGCCGACGTCCTTTTCTAACAAAAATCTTTCCAAGTATTTCTTCTGCTGTTTATTGAAATAGTGAAGCAAGCTGATACGCCGTTTTGTTACCTGAAATGATATGTTCAATTACATAGAATTTACGTGGTATGTAATGCATACATGTTCTTTTCGTATTCTATTCAGCACACATGATCGGTAATTGACGGAATTATAAAATACATTTTAGAGTTCAAAAAATGTTTGTTTCTGTCTGTCTGTTTCGTTCGCTTTGCACGCCCATTGTAGATCTGTTACAGACAGACAGACAAATACTGAACTAACTATGAGCAGTCGGCAGTGGAACTGCTACGAGTGGCCACGTGAAGGACGACCGAGTCCGGACGACCGAGTCCGGACGACCGAGTCCGGACGACCGAGTCCGGACGACCGAGTCCGGACGACCGAGTCCGGCGGGACCGAGCCTGGAACGAGACCGGCCGACGTGCCGTTGCGGGAACGAGACCGATGTTTCCCGTTCCCGGGAACTATAAGTAGAAAGCCACGACCGAAGTGAACTATGAAAGACCGTTCCTTGCAATTCGTTCCTCGCTCGTTCCGTTCATGTTGTTGAACTGTTCCTTTGAACGCGTTAATTCGCGAACGACCCATTCTCAACACAGTTCAATACTTAAATCTAAATCTAGATCTACGACTGCTTACATACCACGCGAACCACCATACGGCGCGTGGCGGAGGGTACCTTGTGCCATTACTAGTGATTTCCTTTCGTGTTCCGATTGCCAATACAGCGAGGGAAAAACGACTATCTGTATGCCTCCGTAGGATTCCTAACTTGTTGTATCTTATCTTCGTGGTCCTTACGGAAAATTTGTGTTGGCTGTAGAAGAATCATTCTGCAATCAGCGTCAATTGCCGATTCTCTAAATTTTCTCAATAGTGTTCCTCGGAAAGAGATTGGGATTCATGGCAGTGAGGCGACGATTAGACCCTGAAGCATCTCCACAACACGTAGATTTGTTACCGGTAGGTTCGAGCAACATTTATCAGCTGAACTGCTTCGATGTCTTCCTTTCGGATGCGCACAGGTCGGATTAAATACTCGAGCAGTACTCAGGGTGTAGGGCGCTGGTGCGACCTATTCCTGTTTCCTACGCAAACAGTATTCCATGAAGCGGGTAGCAGTTAAAGTTTCAAGAGGTTCAGTTTGCCAGAAACTCCTGTTCTCTTAATACAACAATTGAATGAAGAGGCATCTACTGAGATTTGTTTGCCAGTTCCCAAACATGAGCTTAGCTGTCGTTGATAACAAAAGAGAAGTCGGTAGTGAACGATTACAATGTATTGCTACTAGCACAATGTGCTTGTCAAGAAATTGTTGTTCAGAGATGGAAGCACCAAATCCTAAAAAAATCTCCCATGTTTTTCTGCACAAAGTGATCCGACATATCTTCCGCTTTTATCTGTCTGTCTTTCCGTCTGTGAAGACCTTTTTTTCCTCTGGAGCTCTTTGGCGCATAGAGTTCAAATCTGTGTGTCATACTGAGGTCTGTGGTCCCATGACGACGTAAAAATTGTAAGCTTCTAAGTTAAATGCCCGAAACTTTTGACTGCATTAGGTTTTGATGAGTGAGTCTGCAGGTGTCAAAATATATAACATATGAGGTACTTTCCGTTGACCTAGAATCATGAAATCCGTCAAGAATCAAGGTTTCACAGTTAAAACATTTTGTACGTGGCATAATTACAGTCTTTCACTTGAACATACAAAAAGGACTGAGCTCGGGACTTCAGTTGATGTATGTCCACAGACAATGTTTTATGAAATATTTTTTTTATATTCCTTACTGAAACGTGACTACAACCTACATAATAAGTACAAATGCAGTAAACATCGTCTACTATGCTTTTGACGGATGATGAATGCAATGTATCTCGGGAGACTAATCTGAACTACGGTGGAGATTTTGGTTTGGTCTTGGAATTCCCGGCACCAGTATCATTGCCAGTGGCGATATCGGTAACACACAGACAAAAATCGTTGAGGTTCTCGATTCCCAGGATGGATGAACTATGTTCATAATTAAAAAAATTGGCCAAATGCGAGGAGGACAGGACCACTAGGCGTTCCGAAGAAATTTAATTACGAAAAATCTAACAAGGCTCTGAAAGGGATGGTATTTTCGGCAAAGACAATCACACACTACTCCAGGTATTTTCCGTTTCTTGTTTCTTTTAATAATTTCTCATTCAGAAAGCCGACAGTGACCTGAAAGTTCTCCGTCAAAAGGTGCGAAGCGGCGAAGATTAACGAATATCTCTTTTCTCAAAATATCAGTTAATTTTCAACGCCTCCTACTGCTTACTCTACACCTGTTTCTCGTTACGACTGTTTTCCAGCAAGCTTTACCTCGGCTGTTGCCGATTACAAATTTCAGCTGTTAGAAAATTATAGCGCTATTTTCACCACGTGTATTTATGTAGATAATACTGTAGATAATACTGCTTTCACTCGCTGCCGGTTGATGACCTCAGAGTATGCAGTTTCTTGTAATTTACCTGCCAGAGAACCACATGAATAATGCATAAGGGTTGGGTGTACATCCGGCCACAATAGTTATCTCTGTGTTGGCATAGGAGACCCATAACATCACAAAAATGGCTCTGAGCACTATGGGACTCAACTGCTGTGGTCATCAGTCCCATAGAACTTAGAACTACTTAAACCTAACTAACCTAAGGACATCACACACACACCCATGTCCGAGGCAGGATTCGAACCTGCGATCGCAGCAGTCGCACGGTTCCGGACTACGCGCCTAGAACCGCGAGACCACCGCGGCTGGCCATAACATCACACATATCACGCTCCAACAGCCCATATTTCTTCTTCCAGTGGGCTCTTACAGCCTGAATTGCATTCGCATAGAGCCGTTTCATTTCCACTACCGGTCATAATGCGCTTTCTCGGCAAGATATGACTTACAGTCATGACACTGACCTACACCAAAGATTCTTTGCATTTTCGGAGTCACCGTGAGAATACCGTAGATGCATATTACCTTTGAGGAGAGATAAAGGAAGTACATCTGATATACAGATAAAATAAAATGTTTCTATCAGAAGTAATGTACATATTCTTAGTTAAAATGTTCTGACCTGCCTAGAGCAACAACCTCCAAAAAACATCGATCATGGGAAGCTCAAATCACGCTTTATCACAGGCGGTATCCTTTGGACAATGTGGTATTGATTACTAAGATTTCGCAACTCTGGAAACATCGAATCAATCTAGTTACCCGTATTCAGTCTCGACTTCTGCAAAGATTACATTCCTATGGTATATCTGACCAGGTTTGTGGCTGGATCAAATAAATTCGTCAGTAATATCACTGAGTGGCCATCATTGATTGCCACTGAGACATCTTACGGCCTCTACACTTCAAGCGGGCAATAAGCTGCACTTCCGAGTACGATATCGGAGTGGAAATAGTACCATTTAAATTTATTTCTAACATGGGTTATGCAATATAAAAATTCACACTAACTAAAAAATGACACATGTCATTCTTTAGTTTCCTAAGGATACTGGGAGGTCTCAAATGCGGCTTTACAGAACTATTTACTGTATTTATAATTCTCTTATAGCTTACAGATTTTAACTGAAAAAAACATAGGTTTCGTTTAAGGGAAGAAAGTGGCTAGAAGGTAAGCAGCAGAAGACCTGACCATTTGCAGAAAGACGTCGTATACATACTCAACAAGGTCAAGGTTTGTTCACCGCTCTTCCACACAAATCTGTGAATTTTGAACGTAGGGAACTGGTGTAGAGTGCAATACCTGCGCTGTTTAACATACCAGATATGCTACCACAACTGTAGCTGAAGAGAAAACGACACCGAAGTGGTAATGAAACTCGAAAAGCAATAAAACTGTTTCTCAACACAAAAGAAACCAATTCCGCATTTATTGCTCCATCTGAGGCATAAACGGCTAGAATCTTCAACAAACCTGCTTTTGAAGCTGAAGTATTTACTGCGTGTCAACAAAACTATTCGTGTGATTGAAAATTCGCACATTCTTGCACTTAATTGGACTTTCTGACTCCATCCTAAACTTATTATGATAGGCACCTTCCTCGACACGTAACAGACAGGATCAGAGAAGTACATGCTTCTCGTGCATGAAATGTGTGTTTATGTACAATTGCAGCTTACCACGCGGAAAGTAAGAGTGTATAAATTCGAAAGTATCTCTTCATGAGTGAGTTGTAGCTTATGACATAGCAGAATTGCACCGATTCAGTTTTTACATTTATTTCATGATCATTGACATTTCGATGTACTAATCCTTGGAACGCAAGGAAGATATTTAACAAGTTTATTTTCAGCTATTTTTATGCTTAAAAACTAACATTAATCGAAGAAATGTCTTTCTCGCCTTCCAGCGTCATTCCAGCTGCCAGACTAATCTCTTCACCCTCACTAAGAAAATTCAGCTGTAATTATAGTTTTGATGAGCTTGGTTAGTACGAGCTACCGTCTTATCACAGTAAAAACTACACAGTCGCGACCATCCAGATAAAATTTATACCACTATGGTCGCGACACTCATAGCTGTAAAAATTGTTAGAGTTTTAACTTGAATGGGGCGCAATTTAAAGTTTGATTACGATAATTTTTCATGTGTAACTATCTGCCAAAGCAGTATTTTTGTTTCAGTGATACATTTCATTATTTTCACAAAAGGATAGATGCAGTATCTACCTTAAGATAATTCAAAAAGCTTATATTAAGGGAGAAACGATTTAAAACTGATTTGCACGTGACTGCCCTGAATTAATGACGTCACTTGCTCCAACATTAAGTAAAAACTTTCACTTTTAAAACTTGGATATTGAAATTGCATCGGTGGTATAAAAAATACTTTCACTGCCACTACGTAGCTAGGTTTATATTGTGAAGTTATTTTTTTAAGATTTATTCCTGGTTTTAACAGATCTACATTATTTCGTTATTAACTAGCAATTATTTATTCTTAGTTTTAAATGTATATACAAAATTAATACTCAAGGGTACCCTACTAGACCACTGTTCATTCTTTCTTCAAAATTAATGAAGTGGTTTGAGTAGTGTTGAGTCATAAATATAATCTTAAAATCCCACTAATTCTCTAGGCATCTGTATTATTATTGCTACCCGAAAGAAACAAATCCTTTCCGGCTCTGCCATTTTTACTCCTACCAAACAAATGCCCTTTTTCTCTCTTCAGGCTTTGCAAAATATTCTAGAAATAATAGTGAGAGAATTTGGATGTGGGTTAGAAAGCAAAGTAGTCTGAATCTCCAGTGGGTTGCTATGCTTAAAAGCACGTTCCTTTGCTAACAATACCGTGTTCTACCAAGTACAAGTGCCGGCCGGTGTGACCCTGCGGTTCTAGACTCTTCAGTCTGGGGGACTGATGACCTCAGATGTTAAGTCCCATAGTGCTCAGAGCCATTTGAACCATTTGATGCCATTGCTGTCGAGGAAGACATCAAGCAAGAAAGGATTCAGGTGTTATGCAACAGTGTTTCTGTAGTCCACAGCTGCCATGGTACCTTCTATTACTGCCTCGCCAATATGCTGCCGATTTGGTTTCGCTATCGGTCGGAGGCTGGCATTCACGTATCGTACAGCCATTACGGCGGCTTCCATGACCACCAGAGGCGTACGTCGGCCCCACACAAAGCCACCCGAAAATATCAGGGTAGCTCCACATTGCTGCACTCGCTGGACAGTGTGCGTAAGGCGTTCAGCCTGATCGTTTTGCCTCCAAACACGTCTCCAACGATAAGTGTCGCATATGCTTTCAATCAGGCAATCGTAGAAGAGAACGTCATGCCAACTCTGAGCGGTCCATTCTGGATTTGTTGGGCCCATCCTTACCGCGCTGCATGGCGTCGTGGTTGCAAAGATGCACCTGTCTAAGGACGTCGGGAATGACGTTGCGCATCATGCACCCTATTGCGCACAGTTTGAGACGTAACATGATGTCATGTGGCTACACGAAAAGCATTATTCAACGTGGTGGCGTTGCTGTCAGGCTTCCTCCGAGCCATGATCCGTAGGTAGCGATCATCCACTGCAGGAGCAGCCCTTGTGCGGCCTGAGCGAGGCATGTCATCGACAGTTCCTGTCTCTCTGTACTCCTCCATGTCCGAACAACACCGTTGCGGTTAACTCCGAGACGCCAGGACACTTGTTGAGCGCCCTTCCTGGCACAAAGTAGCAATGTGGACGCGATCGAAGCGCGGTATTGACCGTTTCGACAAGTTTGAACTACAGACAAAATGAGCCGTGTACCTCCTTCCTGGTGGAATGATTGGGCGAGTTTAATGACATCACTGTCAGTCAAAGATGTAAACAACCATACATGAGCAGCGCCTATTAGACGGAGGTGGTCCGACAACGGATCAGTTCCAAAGGGATTGTGTCTGTGATAGAATATCCGCAGTCAACGTTTGTCTTCAGGAGTTCCGGGAACCGGGGTGATGCAACCTTTTTTGATGTCTATATTACACATCGAAATGTACTTCAGTCTAAGTAGGTTACTGATTGATAATAGCGTATATCTACCTATTTTAGGCGATAAGGTCTCGATAGAACCTCGAGCTATTCTCATTCGAATTGGTTTGCTTTTATGGATATATTACGTGGAGTGTTGCATGTCAGGACACTACATGATACTCAATAGTTGTCCGTTTGTCTTATTGTTGGTAGCTGTGTTTATCTAAGGTATCACACAGAATATACCACATCTGGCACGATTAAATAGTGATTGAGCAGTTGATACATGGGGTACATGAATTTCCGCTTTACATGAAGAATACACTTATAGTTGTAAATTTGTTAGTAGAAATGGAACGTAGTTCACTGCCACTTGGGTGCAGTATTCCTTAAATAACTTAAATGTACATTTTTAATTTTATGCGTGGTTTATACAGAAAATAATACATTGATACATAAAATACAATTGATACATAAAATGCGTTGATTATAGCTTTACGTAAAGAAGGTGTCTACACATAAGACTACAAAATACATTATTGCTTATTTTAAACAATATGCAATGTGTCGTTGAGGAAGACCAGCCTCGGAATAAAAGTTCTTCGAGCCTTCTCACCCCCAAGCGACGTTACCTTAGTAATAAGAGTCTTAGTTTGAGAGTCGGTGTTTGTTTTATAATTGTTACTGTCCAGAGTGGAAGCATTTCTGAAACATCTAAGATTGTGAATTGTTAGCATGACGCCTTGGTTGAAGTATACCGTGGCGCTATCCAAGCCAGCGCCGAGGAAACTATGGTGCACGACGAGCCATAGATGACAGGGGCAACGATCGTTCAGCGGACGTTGCTGCGCAAGAGTCTTCCTAGCAGGCGCCTGGTTCATGCACAATTGCTGTTCATCGGCGACGAAGGCTGGAATTTGCGCGCCAATACTTCAAGTGGACGTTCAGTGGCGACAGGTCGCCTTTCCGGATTATGACTACTCCATTGCAAATAATGGACGTTGGCGTTTACGGCACTGCAACAGACGTCGGAAGGATCGAGAGCAGACGAGAGAGCGTTATGGTCCCAGGAATGTTTTTGGCATTGTCTGAGCGATCTCGTCATTCTAGAAGCTACAGTGCATGAATACAAGTATGGATCTATGCCTGGGCCATGTCCACCCCTACATCAGATTGCAGTTTCCTCGGCATGTTGTTGTTGTTGTTGTTGTTGTTGTTGTTGTTGTTGTTGTTGTTGGGATGTTTAAGGGGGACTAAACAGCTAAGGTCATCAGTCCTCCATTCCAAAAAACCGGCGAAACAAAATTTACGGAACAGGTAAAACCCCAAGGGGGGAGGAGACGCCCCTCCCCCCAGTCACTGAAAGAACACCAATGTGTCAGCGAACACTAGAGACAAGAAGAGTACAGACGAACACTGGACAGAAAGAAACGGAAGAAAATAAGAGGGTCGGAGACTGGTTGACTGACCATGGGTACAAAAATTGGGAAAGAGTCAACCATCCGAATACACACATTAAAATCTGCAACCAATGAGACACTCGAGGACAAGATACACAGAAAGGGAAAGGGACAGGTCCCCCCTAAATGGAACCATAAAAAGGACTACCACGGATAAAATTTAAAACGTCGTCAGCCATGGAGGCATCGTCGCATAAAACCAAAGGCAACGTGCCCGGGAGATTAAAAGTCTGCCGGAGGATGCGCAGGCGGGGACACTCCAACAAAATGTGGGCGACCGTCAACCGGGACCCACACTGACACAGGGGGGGATCCTCCTGACGCAAAAGATGTCCGTGCGTCAGGTAGGTATGGCCGATGCGGAGCCGACACAGGATGACAGAGTCCCTGCGAGAAGCCCGCAGGGAGGACTGCCACACATCGGTCGTCTCCTTGACAGCCCGCAGTTTATTCGGAGAAGTCAGGCTACGCCACTCGTCACGCCACATCTGAAGCACCTTACGGCGCAACGCCAGCTGCAAATCACGAGCCGGGAGGCCGATCGCCAAAGTGGGGGCGTCGACCGCCCCTTTGGCCAGCCTGTCGACACGTTCATTCCCCGGGATGCCAACGTGACCTGGCGTCCAAACAAAGACCACCGAACGACCAGAGCGGGTAATGGCAAAAACAGACTCCTGAATAAAGGATACCAGAGGAGAAGAGGTATAGCAGCGGTCGATAGCCTGGAGGCTGCTCAGGGAGTCACTGCAGATGACAATGGACGTACCTGAGCAGGAACGCATATGCTCAAGAGCGCGCAATATGGCCACCAGCTCTGCAGTAAAAATACTGCAGCCAGCCGGCAAGGAGCGCTGTTCAACATGGGCAGCGTGAGCAAAAGCGTAGGCAGGACGACCATCAGTGTAGACAGGCTCACAGCCTGAAAACGAGGCGACGAGCGCAAGAAAACGGTGACGGAGGGCCACATGCGGAACCGAGTCCTTGGGTTCCCGTGCCAAGTCCAGGCGGGCGGACGGACGGACGGGTCATACACCAGGGAGGCGTGGGTGCACGGACCCGGAAGGGCGGCAGAAGAGGGAACGACCCCAGATCCGACAGCAGGGACTGGACACGGATAGCAATGGAAAGCCCAGACCTAGGTCGCCGGTCGGGCAGAGGGAGGACCCTGGCAGGGAAAAGCAGGCGATGATTGGGATGGCCCAGTGAGCAATGCACGTGGACAGCATAGTCGGCGAGCAGTCGGTGGCGGCGAATCCGCAGCGGGGGAACCCCGGCCTCCACCAGCAGACTATCCACGGGGCTCGTACGGAAAGCACCAGTTGCAAGCCGAACCCCACAGTGGTGTATGGGGTCCAACAAGGTCAACACTGAGGGCGATGCAGACCCATAGGCCAGGCTCCCATAATCAAGCCTGGACTGCACAAGGGCTCTGTACAATCGCAACAGCGTGCTGCGATCTGCACCCCAAGACGCATGGCTCAGGCAGCGGAGGGCGTTGAGGTGCTGCCAGCACTTTTGCTTCAGCTGAGTAATATGAGGAACCCATGTGAGCCGGGCATCAAAGACGAGTCCTAAGAAGCGGCTAGTGTCCACCACTTCAAGTAGGTGACCGTCGAGGTAAAGTTCCGGATGAGGGTGGACCGTCCGACGCCTGCAGAAGTGCATAACTCGAGTCTTGGCCGCAGAGAACTGAAATCCATGAGTCAGAGCCCATGATGCCGCCTTGCGAACGGCTGCTTGCAGCCTGCGTTCGGCGACTCCCGTAGTCGTTGAGCTAAATGAGATGCAGAAGTCGTCGGCATACAAGGAAGGAGACACCGACGACCCCACAGCTGCAGCCAGACCATTAATGGCCACTAGAAATAAGGAAACGCTCAATACCGAGCCCTGCGGGACCCCATTTTCCTGTATATAAGATGAACTAGAGGCGGCACCGACTTGCACCCGGAAAGAGCGGCGCAATAAAAAGTTTTGAAGAAAAGCTGGAAGCTGACCACGAAGACCCCACTCGCGCAACGTAGCAAGGATGTGATGCCTCCATGTTGTGTCATATGCCTTCCGCAGATCAAAAAATACAGCAACGAGATGCTGACGGCGGGAAAAGGCCGTACGGATAGCAGATTCCAGCCGCACCAAATTGTCCGCAGCAGACCGGCCCTGACGGAAGCCACCCTGGGATGGAGTGAGGAGACCGCGCGACTCAAGGACCCAACACAAACGCCGCCCCACCATACGTTCGAGCAATTTGCACAAAACGTTGGTTAGTGTAATGGGACGATAGCCGTCCACCGCCAGAGGGTCCGCACCGGGCTTCAAGATGGGAACGATAACACCCTCTCGCCATTGCGACGGGAACACGCCCTCGCTCCAAATGCGGTTAAAGATGGTGAGGATGTGTCTCTGGCAGTCCCTGGAGAGATGCTTCAGCATCTGCGTGTGGATGCAGTCCGGTCCTGGCGCTGTATCAGGGCAATTGGCGAGGGCAGCGAGGAATTCCCTCTCGCTGAAAGGAGCATTGTATTTTTCAGAATGACGTGTGTGGAACGATAACGGCGTCCGCTCGGCGCGCTCCTTTAGAGAGCGAAAGGCAGGAGGGTAAGTTGCAGTCGCAGAGCTCGTAGCAAAGTGTGTGGCAAGGTGGTTAGCAATGGTGGCAGCGTCAGTGCAGACAGCGCCGTCCAGGGAGATTCCAGGGACACCCATAGGGGTCTGGTATCCATAAATCCGCCGGATGCGGGACCACACGAGCGACGGGGAGACACGGGAGCCCAAGGATGAAATGTACCTCTCCCAGCATTCCTGCTTACGCCGTGCAATAAGACGACGGGCCAAGGCACGGAGCTTCTTAAAGGCGATGAGGGTCTCCAGAGACGGGTGCCGCTTATGACGCTGGAGAGCCCGCCTACGGTCGCGAATAGCCTCAGCAATCTCCGGCGACAACCAGGGGACAGACTTCCTCCGAGGGAGTCCAGAAGATCGAGGGATGGCAGTCTCGGCCGCAGAAATAATTGACGAGGTCAAGACACGGACCACCTCGTCAATGTCACCCTGTGGGAGAGAAGCAATGGTGGCAGCGGAAGTAAAAGCCGGCCAGTCAGCCCTGTTGAGAGCCCAGCGGGGCAGGCGCCCAGAAGAATGACACTGGGGCAGTGACAAATAGATGGGAAAATGGTCACTACCACACAGATCAGGATGAACTCTCCAGTGAAGGGATGGGACAAGTCCGGGGCTGCAAAGAGAGAGATCGATGGCCGAGAACGAGCCATGGGCCACACTGAAATGCGTGGGAGCACCGGTGTTCAAGAGGCTAAGGTCGAGCTGAGCCAACACATGCTCCACAGCGCGACCACGGTCATCGGAGACAGTCCCACCCCATAGAGGGTTGTGGGCATTGAAATCGCCCAGAAGCAGCAATGGCGGCGGGAGTTGAGCCAGCAGCGCAGCCAAGACATGTCGGGGGAGTTGCCCATACGGAGGAACGTAAACAGAGCAAACAGTAATAGCCGGCGAGAGCTCAATCCTGACAGCGACTGCCTCTAAAGGCGTCAGAAGGGGTACTGGTGAGCTACAGACAGAGTGGTGAACAAAGAGGCAAACTCCACCTGAAGCTCGTTGACAGTCAGCGCGGTTCTTATAGTATCCCCGATAACCGCGAAGGGCAGGGGTCCGCATTGCTGGAAACCAAGTTTCCTGAAGAGCAATGCACAGAACAGGGGAAACACTCAAAAGCATCCGGAGCTCAGGCAGGTGGCGGAAATAACGCCCTCCCAGTCCCTTCCTGCTTCCATTCTCCAGTGGAATTGCGGCGGTTAAGTCCACTAAGAGGCAGACGGCGCCGCAGAGTCAACGGCCGCCACCGAGTGAGAGTCAGCTGTGTCCATAGGAGAGGTCCCCGAGGGTTCCGTGAGGGCGAGATCCGCGGCAGAGGCGAGGATCTCCACCGCATCCCCAGAGCCAGAGCTATTGACAGCAGGCGGTACTGAAACTGCCGGAGCGTCCTTCTTCTTGGACACGTTCCGGTCCTTCTTCTCGCGTCTGTCCTTTGGCTTAGAGGGCTGGGAGAGTTTCTCTGAAGGAGCGTCGGAGGCTGACGACGACGCAGAAGCCCTACGACCAGCAGGTGGATGAACCTTCAGCCACTGTCTCTTCTGCTACCCCGCCGGATGTCAAACGGAAGAAGGGAGGGCCCCGAGGGACCCCTTCCGCGAGAGAGGAGCCGGCAGAGACGACGCCGGCGGAGACGACGCCAGCAGAGAAGGGGGAGGGGGAGGGGGAGGGATCGAGCCCCCTGGTTTTGGAGCAGATGTCACTCCTGAAACATGTGCGGGGGGAGTGACAGAAGGGGGTTTGCCCCCAACTGCTAAGGGGACAACAGAGGAAGGCTTGCCCCCAGACACAAGGGGGACAGACAGAGATGGACGGCCCCGAGGGCCAACTGAAGGCGGCACAGAGGAGGCGACAACTGCCGCCCGCGAGGGCGACGATAACGTAGCTGCAGCATAAGAAGTTTGAAGAGGGACAGGATGCAACCTTTCAAATTTCAGTTTTGCCTCGCGATAAGTAAGCCGGTCCAGGGTCTTAAATTCCATAATCTTCCGCTCCTTATGAAGAACGGGGCAGTCCGGCGAGCATGGAGAGTGGTGTTCCCCACAGTTGACACAGACAGGCGGAGGCGCACATGGAGAATCGGGATGAGAGGGGCGTCTGCAATCTCGACATGTGGCACTGGATGGGCAACGGGAGGACATATGCCCAAACTTCCAGCACTGGAAGCACCGCATTGGGGGAGGGACGTATGGCTTGACGTCACAACGGTAAACCATTATCTTGGCCTTCGAGGGTGCTGTATTGCCTGAGAAGGTCAAGGTAAAGGCACTGGTGGCCACCCTGTTGGTCTTGGGTCCTCTGTGCACACGACGGACAAAATGCACACCACGTCGTTCCAAGTCAGCTCTCAGCTCGTCATCGGACTGTAACAAGAGGTCGCGATGGTAAATAATCCCCTGGACCATATTTAAGCTACTGTGGGGAGTGACGGTAACAGGGACGTCTCCCAGCTTATCACACAAGAGCAACTCCCGTGACTGGGCTGGGGAGGCCGTCTTGAGGAGGATGGACCCATTCCTCATTTTAGACAAACCCGCCACTTCCCCAAACTTATCCTCCAGGTGTTCCACAAAAAACATAGGCTTTGTCGAAAGAAAGGAGTCACCATCAGTCCTGCTGCAGACAAGGTATTGTGGTACATAAGGCTCCTGCTTGGCACTAGATCTGCGTCCCTCCCATGGCGCAGCCAACGAGGGGAACGACTGAGGATCATATTGTGCAGCATCGAATTCAATTTTGCCTCGCTTAGAGACGCTGGTGGCAGTGCGACCACCAGCTTGGTGAGATTTATTGCGCTTCATTGCGCCACATCCGCCCAGATGCCACCTACTCCGAACGAGGGCTCTCCCCAAGGGCGCCACCCAGCCAAAGCAACGGGTACCTGGCCGATATCCCATTGCCCGGAGTCCCCGTGCCCCAGACAAGATGGGCACATACTCCTTGGCATGCATGGGGAGGAAACAGCTATGGCATCTGTAGTGCGATCCCTGCATGGTCAGGGGGCTACCACCAAGAGGGTACATGACGACCCCACCACAACGGACTGGCTACCGTGCTGGATTTTAGGTGTTGAAAGGGTCCACAGTTGCCGTGGGCGCTAAGAAGGGGATTGCGCACAAGACGAGGAGGCAACCCAGAAGACATGGGGTGTAAATCCCTCTACACGACAATAGATAGCATGCAATATGGAGGTGCACGATGGACCAATAGAAAAACACCACGTAAGGCCTCCTTCCCCAAATGGCACGCACTAACAACGGAAATTTTGAAAATGGCAGGTCAAACCCAAGTGGGGACCATCACATAAGGCCGAAACTTTGAAGACTCCTTTTAGTCGCCTCTTACGACAGGCAGGAATACCGCGGGCCTATTCGTACCCCCGAACCCGCAGGGGGGTCCTCGGCATGATGACATCTACCAGCAGGACAATACAACGTGTCACACAGGTCGCAGTGTATATGCGTGGTTCGAAGAGGATCAGGATAAGTTTGCTGTAAATCTCCTGGCCACCAATCTCCCAGGATTTAAACGTGTGGGGCCACCTCGATCGGGCTGGTCGCACCATGGATCCTCAACAAAGAAACCTAGCAGAACTGACCACGGCACTGGAGTGTGTATCTCTCCACATCCCTGTCGGTATCTTCCAGAACTTCACCTGTCAAAAGTGTGAATAACCCGTTTTGTAGCGCAGACGTGCAGGAAGAGTGTCAGTGATCTTATTAGTGTGAATGGACAGTGTACGTCCACATCGCCCCACGTGACCATATTACCACCAGCCTGTGTCCAGTATCGCGTCGGGCGGTCACCGTTACGTTTTGGCTGAGTCAGTGTGTGCGTGGTATTACAGTACAGTACAAAACTCTAAAAAGTAAGTAGACGTAAGGATATTAAAACCTTAAATTAAATCTTTGGCATTTCCTGTAATTCTCTACAGTAATGAGATCTTGATCCAAGTGTCTGAAATGAGATTTCGAACAACTGTTTTATTTAATCTAATGTTAAAACATATATAAGCAGAAAAATTACAGAAGAATTAGAATGATGAATACAGAGAGAAATATTCTTCCTGTACCATCTATTCGATCGTTTATTTTTGCTACCTCTATCAGAGCAGCGATTGTCAATAGCAGCCACAAATTATGTACACTACTGGCCATTAAAATTTCTACACCACGAAGATGACATGCTACAGACGCGAAATTTAACCAAAATGAAGAAGATGTGTGAATGCTCTGAGAAGCTAATCATTTGCGTATCACAGCAAGGTTGGCGCCGGTGGTGACACCTACAACGTGCTGAAATGAGGATAGTTTCCAACCGATTTCTCATACACAAACCGCACTTGACCAGTGAAACCTTGTTGTGATGCCTCGTGTAAGGAGGAAAAATGCGTACCATCACGTTTCCGACTTTGGATCCCGACCAACGCGAGTAGCAATGTTGCGATACGATAAACCGCAATCGCCATTGGTTACAATCCGACCTTTATCAATGACTGTTAGCAGAATATGGAATCGGTGGGTTCAGGAGGGCAATACGGAACGCCGTGCTGGATCCCAACGGCCTCGTACCACTAGTAGTCGAGATGACATGCACCTTATCCGCATGGCTGTAACGGATCGTGCAGCCACGTCTCGATCTTTCAGGCAACAGATGCGGTCTTTTGCAAGACAGGAACCATCTGCACGAACAGTTCGACGCCTTTTGTAGCAGCATAGACTAGCAGCGTCAAGGGTAACCGCAGCCACGGTCTTTGAGCTGAATCAGACAGGAGGGCGTGCGATGGTGCACTCAACGACGAACCTGGGTGCACGAATGGCAAAACGTCATTTTTTCGGATAAATCCAGGTTCTGTTTACAGCATCATGATGCTTCCAATATGCGTTCACCGTATTTGACCGTGTATTGGTCATCGTCATACTGGCGTATCACCCGGCGTGATGGTATGGGGTGCCATGGGTTACACGTCTCGGCCACCTCTTGTTCGCACTGAATGCGCTTTGGACGTTACATTTCATGTGTGTTACGACCCGTTGCTCTACCCTTCATTCGATCCCTGCGAAACCCTACATTTCAGCAGGATAATGTACGGCCGCATGTCTTAGGTCCTGTACGGGACTTTCTTCATATCTCTCACCAACTGAAAACGTCTGGAGAATGGTGGCCGAGCATTTTCTGTATCGAGAAAGTGCTGGCCAGGGCAGCAGTCGAACAACTGGCTCGTCACATCACGGCAGTCACTACTCTTGCTGAACTGTGGTATCGTGGTGAAGGTACATGGGCAGCTGAACCTGTACACGCTATCCAAGCTCTGTTTGACTCAATGCCCTGGCGTATCAAGGCCGTTATTACGGCCAGAGGTAGTTGTTCTGGGTACAGCTTTCTCAGTATCTATGGACACAAATTGCGTGAAAATGTACAAATATGTTATACTAGAACTGAAATGTGATTGCATTTCTTCTTGGTGTAGCAATTTTAAACGATAAGCGGGTATTCATTGTAATGGCCAGTACAGTACTTTGTGAAATAAAAGAGTCTTAGAAGATTGAAGAATAAATGGCATGCGTAAGACTGACCCAAGATACTAGAATAGGCGTTGTGTGCAACTAATGAAGGTGAAAAGAGGAAGAGGAGTTTAACGGTGGGTATCGAGTATTGATTTCTTTAATAGGAAGGCAGGGAGCTATCTGCTGATATCGAAACGACACTGGTCGGTTCATTTACGTGCTGCGTAGAAGACAGCTTTCATCTGAGAGAACCCTGCAAGTGCACCGTGGAATCGTGGAACATGGTGGGCGGACCGGAACTCGAACCTTGGTGGTTCCAAATAGGGACGCGGGATTTTACGGGCACGCCTTCCCAGTCCTCCGGATGGTATCACTAACGCAATCGATGGTAGTAAGCAGTAGAGAATGTGAAGCCGCAATCTATTGCATATGAACTCTGTTTCTATCTCATACTATTCGATTTTGAATAGTTCGTCTTTCTGTATTAAACTCAGGGTTATAGATTACAGGAAACGATTTAAAGTGAGATAGTGATGGAATATTACTTCGAGACGGAATACGTGTTCCATCTCAAAATAACGGTTCTGTAATGAAGTTTTTATGAACTAAGATTATCAGATAGACTTACACGTTACGCTACCCAGTTCTTAGCATTCAAAGCTCTAGCCGTATCGCCACAAAATATGGTCTGCTACAACTTGTATAAATTAAGTTTAGCCTTCACCTCAAGATAGTCCCGTGGGAGGAGTAGTAATTCTTCCTGCAAGAGCTTGCGAAGAGTTTTCACGTATGAATATTTGTCGAGTGTGTAATAACTATGATAAAATAATCTCTATCTTGTGCGCCCCCAGCTGATCGTATGGGCAACTCGTGAAGTAACAACCGTGGTGCCTTCTTAACCTTCGTAATTATGATCTGTATCAGAGGTCGCTAACCCATGCCTGTGTGGGCACTTCAGTCCGCAACCGCGCTGCTGCTGCTACGGTCGCAGGTTCGAATCCTGCCTCGGGCATGGATGTGTGTGATGTCCTCTATTAGTTAGAACTACTTAGACCTAACTCTAGGGGACTGATGACCTCGGATGATAAGTTCCATAGTGCCATCTGAACCATTTTTGTGGCTTGCTCGACCGTCAGGTAACCATTCGAATACTGGTTGTGATACAGGATGAGACGGCGGCCGGTCGACATTGTGTGGTCTTCTAGGGCGTATAGTAGAGCTGAATATTTCTGACACGTGGCATCATGGTTTTTTTTGGGTTATTAGCCATCTGACTGGCGTGCCGCATCAACCAAACCTCTTCATCTCAGAGTAGCACTTGCAACCTACATTCTCAGTTATCTGCTGGATGTATTCTAATCTGTTTTCTTCTAAATTTTTTGCCCTGTACAGCTCCCTCTAGTGCCACGGAACTCATTACTTTCCACCTGTTAAGATATCCGTTGAGATACTAGGGAATATGTGGAAAGACTGCACAGAATCTTCCTATCATCCTGTCCCTTCTTGTCAGAGACTACATCCCTGTCTGACACACTTTTTAATCCGAGCGCTTCGTTCTTGATCGTCCACTCTTATATAACATGTACAAGAGCTAAGAGGCAATAATATTACCCGTCTCTCGCTACAGCTTACCCCTATTTTTCTCAAAATTGGGAACATCTTACACTATTTTACATTGTCGAACTTTTTCCCCACGTCGGAAAATCCTATGAACTTATTTTGATGTTTCTTTAGTCTTGCTTCCTTTATCAACCGCAACGTTAGAATTGCCTCTTTAGCGCCTTTAAATTTCTTAAAGCCAGTCTGATCATCATCTTGCACATCCTCAATTTCCTTTTTTGCTGTTCTCTATATTATTTTTGTCAGCAACTTGGCTATATGAGCTGTTAAGCTGATTGTTCTCCCACTTGTCAGCTGTTGTAGTCTTCGGAAGTCTGACTATGTTAATAGTAGTTTTTCGAAAGTCAGATGGTACGTCGCCATGCATTCTACACACCAATGTGAATAGTCGTTTTGTTGCCACTTCTCCCAATAATTTTGTAATGTTATTTATTACTTCTGCCTTAATTGATCTTAGAATCAGAATTTAAAAGAGCTTTGGAGGATTTAACACTAGATCCCCTCCGTATGCTAAATGGACTTTTGTCTAGTGCAATAGAAGAAACAGATCTTCCCCATCACAGAGGCCTTTAAAGTACTCTTTCCACCCACCCGCTCTCTCCTCTGCATTTAACAGTGGAATCCATTTGCACTCTTAATATCACCTCGCTTCCTTTTTATGTGCCGCTGTGGCCGAGCGTTTCTAGGCGCTTCGGTCTGGAACCGTGCGACTGTTACAGTCGCAGGTTCGAATCCTGCCTCGGGCATTGATGTATGTGATGTCCTTAGTTAGGTTTAACTATTTATAACCTAAGTTCTAGGGGGCTGATGACATCGGATGTTAAGTCCCATAGTACTCAGAGCCATTTGAACTACTTTACCTTTGGTGATAGTCATAAGGACTGACTCAGAAAAAGAAATGACTGTCCTGTATGCTATCAAAACTAACCTTTTTATATTTCTTCACTTCTTTTTCGTCTTAGGTTCCCTGCACTTACCGTTTATTTTGTTCCTCAGCGACATTTATTTCTGTATTCCTGAATTTCCCTGAACATTTTTGTATTTCCTTCTTTCATCGATCAGCCACAGCTAGCTTCTTTGTACCTATGTTTTTCTTTCCAGCTTCTGTGATTGCCCTATTTAGAAATGCCCATTCCTCTTCAACTATACTGCCGACTGAGCTACTTCTTAATGCTGTATCTACAGCCTTAGAGTACTTCAAGCGTGTCTCGTCATCCTTTAGTCAGAAGAATCAATATCCAAAAAAAATGGGATACAGAAGTACTAATCTCTTTGAATTTAGCCTACTCTTCATCACTAGCCCGTTGTGATTTGAGTCTATATCTGCTCGTGAGTACGCCTTACAATCCAGTATCTGATTTCTAAATGCCTGTTCCAAAATCACAATAGGAGGAGGTATACTTGGAAAAGAGCGGGTGACACGGGCAGATTTCAGTTACATTACATCATGGCCGGAGTATTCGCTATTATTCCTGAAATTTATTACAGGTTCACATAGCGTTTGTCCTTGTCCCAAGCCCGTATTCTCCTGTAACCTTTTCTTATACTACTTCCCCTACAGCTGCATTCCAGTCCCCCCTGAGTATTAGATTTCCGCCTCACTTTACGTACTCTATTACCCTTTCAACATCCTCATGTGCTCTCTTCATCTTCAGATTGTGACGTCAGCACGTATACCTGGACTATCATTGTCGGTTTGCTGTCGATTCTGATAAGAGCAACCCAGAACTGAACTGATCACTGCAACACACTCTTTGCCTTACCTTTTTATTCATAACGAATCCTACTCCCGTTCTACCATTTTCTGCTGCTGTTGACATTACCCTATAATCATTTGAGCAAAAATCCTTGCCTTCTTTACATTTCACTTCACTGATCCGTGCTATATCTAGGTTCAGCCTTTGCATTTCCTTTTTCAGATTTTCTAGCTTATCTACCACATTAAATAATCAACGAAAGGATAAAGATTAAAGCTTCTGATATTCCACGCCCCGACTCATAAAACCTTGTGTCATGGTTACCACCCCACCCCGTTGGCAGTCCTCTACCGCAGTTCAGAATGAGGAACAATTGAGGAAACTTTTGCCGATGGAGAGATTATTACGTCATTTTTATCAACTGCAGGCCACATGTCCTGTGGATGCAATTTGTGTGTCTTCTGCATCCGCATGCCGTTGATTATTGCTGATTGTTTCCCCTTTAGGGGCAGTTTCCCCATCCCAAGGGCAAGAGAGTCCGGTCCTTCGCTCTCTTTATTAAACAGCAGTGGCAGCCGAAGATTTCATGCATAAGAAGTCACCCTCATTCTGCCAACGGCCTTGTCAATCAGATTCCGAACCAGTGACCGAAGACGCGTTGATTATTAATCAAAATTTAAGCGGTGGTAGAGACGCTACTCTATTTTCCTTCTTTTTTTTCTTTTTTTCTTAATTTTATTCGGTACTGTTCGTTGCGTTTGGTCTGGGCGGACGTTACAAGACATCCGTTTAAGTTCATCGTTGGTTACTTTACTGAGTGTGTTCGATCAGAGGGTTTCTCGCCGTCTGTAATAAGAAAACACTGAGCTTCCGTGCCGGCTACCCTTCGACCACGGGTGTTTACGTGATAAGGGGCATCGGGTTAACACACACGTCTCCCGACCGTTGTTGACGTTCCAGACCTTGGAGCCGCTACTTCTCCATCTAGTAGCTTCTCAATTACTTCACGAGGCTGAGTGCATCGCGTTCCAGTCCCGCGAACAAGGGAAAAAAGGCCTCTGGCTGTACCGGGAACTGAACCTGGATGTTGCGCATTAGACTCAGACGTGCTGGCCATTCAGCTACGGAAAAGGAAGGGATAAAGAGCAAAAGGCGAGACGAGAACACAAAAGTACGAATAGGGCAGCGGCTGCTAGCGGAACTGTGCAACACCCTGTCTTTGAAAGGTAGGATTCAGCATGCTGTCCAGGAGTTCTCGAAATCGGGGGCATTTGCAAGCAGGACTGGTAAGCCGAAGACAAACTGGCGAAAAGCTAAATGGTCTTCATCACCCTCACTCGCAACGACATACTGGACCAAGTGACCAACCAACGATGTGATCGTGTCAGTCTGTCCATGTCCTCGGAAAAAAAGAAGTATCTGGCCGCAGAATTCTGATTCAACAGAGAGAGTGAGGAAAGCCAGTTGATCACCTGGGAAAGTTTACTTGTCATGCTTCCTTAGCCAAGATCAAAGGCGATGCAGAATGTCTAGGGACGCACACGTATTGCATTTATCTATGTCGTTAATGCGGATGCGATATGGAGGCTTGTTGATGGTAATGGTACAAGGTGGTCAACAATTTCACTTCCATCATCAGCCTCCCCGAGGCAGTGGCCTCTTAGACACGATGGTCCAGGATTTTAGTGATGATAATAGTTCAACGGGATTGGCGCAGGGGATCCGTTCCCAGCGGGCAGACATATTGCAGCGGCCGGTGCCCATGATCAAGTTTTTGTCAGTTCCGAGAGAGCTCACATCTAGGCAGAACTCTAGGATGTGTCTCAGTTGTCCACCTTGGTGCATCCAGCGAGTCTTGACCCCCTGTTCACGTTGGTTGTCTGAATTTTACACTGAGATGTGACAGTGTATAATTCCTAAATCCTCGTCAAAATAGTGCTCCGAAAATTTAAGAGGACGCCTTCCTCTTAACGTCAGAAGGCCCAGTCCGTCGAGGGAACGTCTTGTCCCACAACAAGGAAACCCATGGTTAAGCAACAGATAAATAAAGAACTTACTACAGGAATTGGGCCAGGTGTCAATTATAGATCTAACGCCACCGCACGCTACTCAAAATTACAGGAACAAGAGAAACAAGCAAATAATTTTTCAAGGAATAAACGAAGTCTAATCAATGGAACTTTCAAATGTCTTGTAATGTGGCGAAAATCTAAACACAGTTACCTAGCGAGAAGTTCGACCGTCAACCACAAATTGTATCAAACTCACGCCTCGCAACTTACCTGCCTAGAGACAGAAGCGGAGTCAATAAGCGAAAGTCCGATAGTCTCCTGGTTGTCTGTTCCAGATTCACGTCCGGTTCCATATCAAACTAAACCGTCACAGTACTGCAATGATTGTGTATGGTGAGCTTCTGATTGGCTCACTCGCATGCGAAAACTAAATCTTACAGCGATCCAGGAAATAAAGCTGTCCAGGAAGTACAGCGATCCAAGAATGGACAGGGGCCGGCACGGTACTTCAGCACAGCGGCGGTCTACCACACTCCTCCAGCTCCAGTCGGTCGCTGAAGCACACAAAACTCTCCTTCCCACACGTCCTAAGGTTTATAGCAGGCCGCAAAGGTGGTAATAATAATTATCTGCATTCCAGGAACCCGCCTGGGTGTCTGCCCAGAGCCATTTTTGATGGCTGGTAGAAGTGCGGCAGTTAGCACTCTGGGACTTAGACCTACCTAAAACTATCTAACCTAAGGATATAACTTCTGTGGTCGAGTTCTAGGGGACTGATCACACACATCCATGCCCGAGGCAGGATTCGAACCTGGGCCGTAGCGGTCGCGCGGTTCAAGACTATAGCGCCTAGAACCGCTCAGCCACCCCGGCCGGTTTACCAGCTATCAACTGCCGGCACACTGTTCGCTCGGGGGTGAGACGGCCGGGTTGAAACGTGGCGGTGAAGCAAGTAGTTTCACCTTTCCGGTCTCACTGTCAATGTCACTCCGATCTCCTTGCGAAACACGCCCTCCTAAGGTTAAGATGTGAGATCGACAGGTCACGGAACAGTCTGATGTAGATGAGAAACCGTTGTTCTACTAGAAACTTCACATCACTGAAGTTCAGTTTATCCCCCATGAAATATTTTCAGTCAACACCAACGTAGAATGTTTATGTTTCGGTTTTCATGCGTGTTTTTTCTGCAGTCGTTTCTTGAATGCAATTTGACAAAAGTGTAAGACAGAGTTTGTCACATTATAAACAGTTACTGGCAACTGTAAATCAGCAACATGTTCAAGTCTTTAAGCATAGAAAGGATGATTGTGGCCCTCGATTTGTGCTAGTGAAAAATATAGGCAAAGCAAAAGATTATCACATCATGCACCCAGTGTAACGAAATTATTAATCACTAAGAGTTCATCTTCTTGAGAATCCGACGATTAAAGTACAGAGTGTCCCATTTTTGCTTTTAGATGAGGTGTTAACTGAAACTTCCGAGCAGATTAAAACTGTTCCGCGAAAGGCAAAGGTCTCGAGTTCGAGTCTCGGTGGGGCACAAAGACTGGTAGCAGTTACTTTTGTAAAATATCTGGGAGTATGCGTGCGGATAGATTTGAAGTGGAATGATCATATAGCATTAATTGTTGGTAAGGCGGGTGCCAGGAGAGTCCTTAGAAAATGTAGTCCATCAACAAAGGATGTGGTTTACAAAACACTCGTTCTACCTATACTTGAGTATTGCTCATCAGTGTGGGATCCGTACCAGATCGGGTTGACAGAGGAGATAAAAAAGATCCAAAGAAGAGCGGCGCGTTTCGTCACAGAGTTATTTGGTAACCGTGATACCGTTACGGAAAAGTTTAGCACACTCAAGTAGCAGATTGCAAGAGAGGCGCTCTGCATCGCGGTGTAGCTTACTGTCCAGGTTTGTTTCTAGATCAGGTATCGAATATATTGCTTCCTCCTACTTATACCTGCCGAGGAGATCACGAATGTAAAATTAGAGAGATTCGAACGCGCACGGAGGCTTTCAGACAGTCGTTCTTCCCGCGAACCATACGCGACTGGAACAGAAAAGGGAGGTAATAACAGTGACACGTAAAGTGCCCTCCGCCTTTGGCTGGCTTGCGGAGTATAAATGTAGATGTGCTTGGGTAGCTCAGTTGGTAGAGCATTTCTACATCTACACCTACGACTCACAACCCGTCCTCACAATTTTACTTCCATCAGTACCTAGTCTTCCACCTTCCAAACTTCACAGTAGTTCTCCTGCGAAACTTGTAGGGCTAGCGCTACTGGAAGAACGGATATTGCCCACTAAAGGCAAAGGTCCCGAGTTCGAGTCTCTGTATGGCATACAGTTTTAATCGGCCAGGAAGTTTCAAACCGGCGCACACTCCGCTGCAGAGAGAAAATTTCATTGTGACGTGATAACCACGATTGTGACAGTGCCACACGGGAAACAGTTTAGTGTGCACGTACAGACACCATGAGCGATAGTGAGTATCGTACACCTAACGCCGCACAGAACCGACTGGCTTTATTCCACCAAAATCGTTAATGTCTTGTACACTGCTATCAAATGCGGTACCATTTGGCTGCATTTGTTGTCAGTAGTACATACTGGATTTCATACTAGTGCATATACATTTTGCGCAACTATTCCAATTGACAATGTTAATTTTCCTGCAAATTTCCATGCGTTTTTACTGATTTCGACTACTGTAGCGGATGATATTTTTCCTGTATGAAGCATAAATCTTCGATATGGTTTGTCTGGAAACGGCAAACACATCGGCTACTTTGGTTGCGGAAGCATCCACCACAAGAACACCCTCGTTGGTAGCCACATAGCTCTGGTACAACGCACTCAAAGTGACACAGAACATTGTTCTGACCACGACTGAAACCCAAAACCTGTTAAAGTGCGCGGTTATATTTGGCTACGAACAGCATCTGTGCATTGTCGTTAATAGCGTCTGCATTTATGTTCAAGCACTCATTTCTCGCTGTGTTTCCGTGTTTTTGTCCAAAAAAAAGATCTACACCAAACAATGCTTTGTATCTTTTACACTCTGATACCTTGTCTAACAAAATGCATACTCTTTTTTTGTTTGCTTTCCGTATAACTTTACATGACTTTCCCAATTGTCTTGTTCCACCGGGTTGTTGTACTACTAACCTGAGTGCATACACTACCTCACTTTTGTTCTTTAACAGACGTTATTGCGACTTTGTGTCTTCGTTTTTGGTCCTATCTGCAGTAATTAAATATGCTTCAATCAAGTATCCGTGGTTAAAGCCTTCACGATGTTATAATACGTGATCTGAAAGTATTTATGTTACTTATTGTCTTCTGAACATAACTTACGAAAATTAGCAAATGCTACAACAATCAAAGCATGTTTGATAAATCTCCAATAAACCTGTCACTTCATTATAACAAATCGTACCGAAAACCACACGTTTTCGAGAGATCTTTAATGTACTTAAGTTAGCTGAAGCCCTTATTTGGTGGTTCTTATGAGGCATGACCGAGTATAGCGTCTCCCAATTCCTACTGGTGACGTAAAAACAATGGTGCAGCGCACTCGCAACCTTCTTCACGACGCAAATATATGACGCGCCTAAATCATTTACATCATTGCTGTGGTCGCACGTTCGAATCCTGCCTCGGGCATGGATGTGTGTCATGTCCTTAGGTTAGTTACGTTTAAGTAGTTCTAAGTCTAGGGGACTGATGACCTCAGATGTTAAGCCCCATAGTGCTCAGAGCCATTTGACCTATTAATATCAGTACTCCGTAAGCCACCTACTTTGTGCGCCGGTGCAGGTTCCCCATTTCCTGTACCAGCCGCGGGCGGTTCGTGTGGAATTTATTCTTCGTAAGCGTCCGTGTGAACACAAATCCCTATAATTTCAGGTTTTTGGTTATTTCTCTGAGTATGCGCATTGTGAAGCAATATGTCGACCGAGTCTTATAGGAAGAAGTTTAGGAATAAACCACACCGTGATGCAGAACCCCTGTCTTCTTGCGTCTACCTCTGCTGTTTATCGAGCATCTCTGTCAAGCTTTCGTGTTTACTAAATGCGTCTGGAAGGAAACGCGTCGCACCTCTTTGGATCATCTCTATTTCCTCCATGAATCCTGTTTGAAGAACAATTTTTAAATTGGGTACTGGTCTAACGAGGCTTTCATGAAATATATCCTTTGTGGGTGGGCTACACTTCTTCCAATGAATTTGCAATTATTTTTGTGTGTTTACCACAAATTTGCTCCACTTTGGTCCCATAAGACATTAAAAAATTTCAATTTAAATTCAAACTGCTGAGATCATGGATCCCTAAGCTTACACACTACTTACTCGAACTTCAACTAACTTACGCTAAGGACAACATACACACCCATGCCCGAGGGAGGACCCGAACCTCCAACGAGGGGAGCCGCGTGGACCGTGACAAGACGTCGCAGACAGTGCGGCTACCCCGCGCGGCACTTTATGATCCTAAAGTGAAACGAAAGCAAGTCAAAATGACGTGCTACGTTTGACAGTCACATCCATAAAATATCTGACAATATGCGCACGAAGGAATTTAATGTTTAAGATAGGCCCCTAGTCGTGCAAAACAACTAATTACCGAATTAACTGGTCCCATAATTGTCTCTGATGACCTGATTATTCATTAGGGTTGATTTCTGGATTTGGATGGTAGTTGAAGGCATTTTGATGAAAGTAATATTGCCTGCTGGGAAGAGTCGTGGGGCGCAAAGAGGTATTTTGTCTCATCATCGAGAGCTCTAGTGAGGGCGGGGGCGCTCCTTCAGCCATATACTGGAACGCTCTCGGTCGCACATTCTAAAACCAACAGGAAGCAGGCAGGCAGGCAGGCAGGCAGGCAGGCAGGCAGGCAGGCTGGAGGGGTGTGAGTAGTCTTTGTGTCTGGCGCAATATGAGGTCTGCATTAGCATTGCGTCTTTCGGGAGGTCACTGCAATGCTAAGATATTCTGTTGTGTTGGGCGGATTTAATCACACAGGGCCCGGAACGGCTGCAGAGCATCTGCAGTGGAACTTTGCGCTGTGTTGAAACGATAAACATTCCCGAAGTGAAACGTCTCCTTAGCTGAGCTACTGCTCACGACAAAAAAACTCTTTAAGGAGAAGTGAATGCAGATTAGAATGATGTTGGGAGCTCTGCGGCGTCCATCATGGGAATGGGCGGCTCCCGACAGCGTCCCTCGGAAAAAAAAGCAGACGTGACAGCCTGCGGTTGGGTACGCTTTATGCCATGCTACATTGAATTTTGTGGTTACCTGGTCCCAATGCATTATCTGTTACTTTCTATTAATCGCTGTTGCCCAGACGACAATTGCCCTTATATTCTTTAAGACGAGTGTAGACGGGTCTTTCAGTAGTTCGTTGCTAGCCACGGCGGGAGTATACATTAATCCCTTGCACATACGGTCAATTAAGCAGTATTTAAATATTCTCTCGCATTTCTTGCCGGTTTAAGCGCCATGTCAATACATCTATTGAGCGATCTGCCGATGCTATATACGAGTACTTTTACGAATGGGGAGGAAAAGTTCCACCTTAACTGGTTCTTTTTCGCCGGGATCTCCATGTCTTAAAGGAGGGGCACTAAATATTCCCTCTTTTTGGACTAGCCATTTCTTCTGAAATTATTTCTTAAGTGGTGCAGATCATCACAGAAGTAATCAAGGCGTTGATGGACGGGTCTAAAAGATGCTATGTTCTTACTTGGAAGGTTACAGAAAACCCAAAAACCTTACAAAAATTTCAGTAAATTGTTAGCCCTGAGTTTCGTCAGTTTTTTTGAAGTATCTGTACATTCAAAATTCAGTTTTAATCTTCTAAATTTTCTGAACGATATTAATTCTAATGTAAAGTTCACAATGGAAAAAAGAAAGAAGCTGTGAGACTTCCTTTCCTCCAGGAGGCCATACTTTTTGGTTTCGTTATGTTAACGAAACTCGCCGTAAGTTTCTTCTTGGCTGCGTGAAGAGCTGCTCCGTGAAATGTTTCCATACGGAAATTGGCCATAATTGTGCTGAGTGGGTTCCTCGTAGCTATGGCATCAATTTTCTGACTGTCTCACATCAATTTACTTTCAATGGGACAACATGTTTACTAGTGTATATCGCAATGCGCTGGTGCATTTATCCATTGGCATCTTTGAATTTGAAAACTCTCTCTCGTGTTTTTGCAAACTCTCTTCGGTCCGTGAGAACGTAAACATTCAATAAAAATAAGATCTGAATTTCTGCAACACTACTCTGATTGTTGTATAGGAATGTATATCTAACGAGCCTGCTGAAAACGTTACCACGACAATAGAGAACTGAACAGTTTTAAAAATAAATACAATGTTTCGAAATCCAGATTGCAAGGCATGCTTACGGCACATTCCTTTGGCATTGTATGGGGGTTTCCTCAGGACAGTTTAGAGAGTTATATGTAATGTAGTTTTCATTTGTATGTGCCACTGCAAATCTGTCCAGCTAAGCGATACATTGGGCATAACAGGCAAGGAATGGGTGTTGGTTTGAGAGTGCTAGTGACAGTATGTCGTGTGTAAGTTAACTCCATCAGACTCCGTATGAGACCAGGCCAAGGTCCAAGACTGGGGTAAGATACGCTTCAGCTTCGTAGAAGCTCAGGTATCAAAAATGTTCTCTCTCACCTTCCACAGACCCAGCTTTGATCTAGAAGGCCTGTATGGATCGTTAGTAACGAGTTGGTGGGGACAGCTGAGATTTCAGAGGAGCGCCGGAGGGCTAATTTGAAATTGAGTCAATCTGATTGCTGGACAAGGCCCTGAGAATCATCTTGCCAAGTCGATGCCTGTAGATTATATAAGTCTTGGGCTGCCTTAGCCACATCAGGATCAGGCGCGAAAAGTGTATCATATCCCTCTGTAATTGGAGTATACTATCAGCTCAGAATGTTATAGTGATGCAGTGGAGCAAAGAGTAGACCACATTAGTAGTAAAGATCCAATTAAAAAAAATTGGAATGGGACTAAAATTATTTCATGAAGTTCTCTCCAAAGTTGAATACATTCCTGGACACTGAACGCTAACAGAAGTGTGATATTTACAACATTTGTAAACTGTAAACATAAGGAACTGTTAAGCAGTTGGTATTACATAATAGTGACAGATAAATATCATAGATATCACACTTTAGAGAAACGGCGGGATGTAGTTTATCGCGGTGTGGGATCCAGCGATTAGAAGGCTGAAGCGAGTGCAACGTATGCCAATTAACGACGATACCGAGGACACCGATGACGCATTAGAGAGGGTACCAGCAGCCCACCAGCAGTCGCCCCGACTGACTAGGGTCGCGAAAAATGCTTGGTCGCGAACTAGCGGCATTTTCACCACCTGACGTGGCTGAAACTCCAAGAATATTTTATTGAATTTTACGGCCACGAAGAGTGTAAAAATCGGAAGAAGTAGACCTCGGACGTGATCAATTTAGGTTACGGAGACATGCAGGAACACGAGAGACATTACTGAAACTGCCTTACCTTAGAATACAGACCAAAGAATCATCAATTATTCATATCTGCTAAGGCTATAAATATATAAACATTGAATCCCAATTACTATGGTCAGAAGTTTTCTTTCCGAGTCTGTCGACTTTTAAGACTTCAACTTGTGCAAAAGCCAGACTGCAAACAGTCTTTCGCTCTCTGTATTTGAAATTCTGAAGAACATGAAAGGGAGACAGAGGTTGAGAAGGCAGTGAAATTGGATTACAGCCCATTCCACAACTATTCAGTTTTGAGTTTCACAGAGGAGCAATAAAAATTTTGAGAATTGCCGGTGGCATTATAACCTCTTACCAAAACACTATCCATTCCGTTCAGCTGCTGTTCCAAGGCATTTTCCGTCTTTGACAGAATTATAAGTTTCGGTATTTGCATAAGAGTTGAAATTTCAAGTATCGAGGGAGTCTCGAGACTACAGCAAGCTACATCCATTGGAAGCTGCTGGCTGCAGTCACTTACGCAGCGCTGAAGAGGCATGCACAGGTTTGAGTAGCGTGGAGAACTTTCCAGTTGAGACAACAAGAACACCGCTCCGAAACATTTTATATACCTTCATGTCTGTTTTTTTTATATAATGTGTCTATAAAATGACAATACAAATGTGTTAGTAGAAGACGAATATTTAATGTGCCTATGGGATTTTTTTTGACACTATTCATCTCTCCTATAGCAAAGTTCTCCGTTACTAAAGCAACGGACGCCGGTGGCGCGAGGTGGGTTAAGCCGTCCTGAGAAGGGACGTGCTTGATATCGTGAAGTACGCCAAACCAGGTTTCCATTGCGGTTGTTGCAGGCTAAGAAACGAGATGATTCACTCATCCATTTTCGTAATCAAACTATGTGCATTTTAATAGATCATACATACCAGTTACATCAGACAGAACAGCTCCGTTTCATGGTTTTCGACCACAGCCATCTCCAGTGGTATGTATCTGCTATGTTTGGCGAATAGTTTTTCCGTTGTACGTATGCTAGCCACGTTGTGCAGTCCGTAGTATACACCAATATTTTTCTCATTATCCATGAAGTTAACGTAAGGCGAAAAGGGATGTCCCAATACCAGTTACTATGGGCATCAACTTTGTATTATGTATGACACGATTCTGAATTTCTAATGGGAGTTTTACTGATAATCATGAAACAGCCTTTAAAAACTCTGGAAGTATTGATTTACGAAGGTCGCCCTTAATCAGTATCAAAATTTCTAGGAATGAAATACAAGATACTGTTTCATGTGAGACACAACAGAGCAGGAATTCACATGTCTAGTCAAAGTGCCACATAGTCATCTAGAATAATAAAGTAGTTCAAAGAATGGGCAAGATTTTAAAAAAGCAGATACTTCAAATAGGATACAGAACAGACAACACAACACAGAAAAAATTCAGTGCGCAGGAAACATCCACAGATAAATTCAACACATCTAGCATATACGAAATTACATGCAACAGTTGTCTGTCAATACTCACCAAGGAACAACAGATTCTTTAATTCATTTGAAGTTGTTTTACAGATGCGACTTCGATTTTTTAATCTGTTGGATATTCGTTGTTATGCGTATTAGCGAGAAGAAAGTTCAGTAATGAGATCATTTAGTGACTTCCAACAAACGTTGAACGCAATTTCAAAACTTTTCTAAACATCGAGATTCGTGAAAAACCACCTATTGTTTAAAATTCACTGTATGTACTCATCCAATCGTTATGACGTTATATGTTCTGACATACGTGTCGTGTAATGATGTAATTTTGCAGCTACATTCAGTGGTGTATGTAAACACTGTCAGGAAAATGTGATGTCAATAGAGTTATGTAGTAAAGAAATCATTGATTGAAATGTCCTGCATGACGCAGAATTTTTGTGCATGAATAGCGAGGGTGCCAGCTAGAAAAAAAGGTTTTAGCGTCTTTTAGCAAGGTTTATTCATAATTTAAATGCTCTCATTCTTGAATACGGGAAGGAAAAAGTCCGGGTACTTTGCGTATCTTGAGTTAAGCTGCATGAAGACTAACACAGTAAGTCAATATTAGATGTAAAAACTGGGCATATAACACTTAACGCAAGATTATACCTCAGATTATGACTGATTTTAGAAATTTAAAATACTGTCATTAAGTCAGTTATGATGTTGTTATTGTTGTGGTCTTCAGTCATCAGACTGGTTTGATGCCCTCCATGCTACTCTATCCTGTGCAAGCTTCATCTCCCAGTACTTACTGCAACCTACGTCCTTATCAATCTGCTTAGAGGGAGACCAAGAGATGAATACACTATGATTTTTACCCTCCACACTGCCCTCCAATGCTAAATTTGTGATCCCTTGATGCCTCAGAACATGTCCTACCAACCGGTCCCTTCTTCTTGTCAAGTTGTGCCACAAACTCCTCTTCTCCTCAATTCTATTCAATTCAATACCTCCTTATTAGTTATGTGATCTTCCCATCTAATCTTCAGCATTCGCCTATAGCACCACATTTCTAAAGCTTCTATTCTCTTCTTGTCCAAACTATTTATCGTCGATACTTCACTTCCATACATGGCTACACTCCATACAAATACTTTCAGAAACGACTTCCTGACACTTGATTCTATACTCGATGTTAACAAATTTCTCTTCTTCAGAAACGCTTTCCTTGCCATTGCCAGTCTACATTTCATATCCTCTCTACTTCGACCATCATCAATTATTTTGCTCTCCAAACACTTAGATTAGGAAATGAGACAGCAAAACTCCTTTACTACTTTAATTCCCTCAGCATCACCCGATGTAATTCGACTACATTCCATTATCCTCGTTTTGCTTTTGTTGATGTTCATCTTATTCCCTCCTTTGAAGACACTGTCCATTCCGTTCAACTGCTTTTTCAAGTCCTTTGCTGTCTCTGACAGAATTACAATGTCATCGGCGAACCTCAAAGTTTTTATTTCTTCTCCATGGATTTTAATTCCTACTCCGAATTTTTCTTTTGTTTCCATTACTGCTTGCTCAATACACAGATTGAATAACATCGGGCAGAGGCTACAACCCTGTCTTACTCCCTTCCCAACCACCGCTTCCCTTTCATGTCCCTCGACTCTGTACAGAAATCAGATGGCAGTTATAGGGAGCGAAAGGCTATTCACAATTTTATATTTTACTCCTGCCACCTTTAGAATTTGAAAGAGAGATAGACTTAGAGTATTCCAGTCAACTTTGTCAAAAGCTAAGAAAAGGCAAATCTACGTGGCTAGCATTTGTAATCTTTCTTCTAAGATAAGTCGTAAGGTCAGTATTGCCCTGATCTTCCCCGTGGTTGGCTTCTATTAGTTTTTCCATCCGTCTGTAAAGAATTTGCGTTAGTATTTTGCAGCTGTGGCTTATTAAACTGATAGAAAGCAGTTCGGTAATTTTCACATCTTTGTGATTGGAATTACTATATTCTTATTGAAGTCTGAGGGTATTTCGCCTGTTTGCCATAACTCTGCCATCTGGTGAGCAAGATGTATGAGAGTTTTGTCAGGACTGGCTCTCCCAAGGCAGTCAGTAGTTCTCATGGAATGTCGTCTACTCCCAGGGCCTTGTTTCGACTCAGGTCTTTCAGTGCTCTGTCAAACTCTTCACGCAGTATCATATCTCCCATTTCATCTTCATCTACATTCTCTTCCATTTCCAGAATATTGTCCTCAAGTACGTCGCCCTCGTATAGACCCTCTATATACTCCTTCCACCTTTCTGCTTTCCCTTTTTTTACTTATAACTGGGTTTCCATCTGCGCTCTTGATATTCATACAAGTGGTTCTCTTTTCTGCAAAGGTCTCTCTAATTTTCCTGTAGGCAGTATGTATCTTACCCCTAGTGAGATAAGCCTCCACATCCTTACATTTGTCCTCTAGCCTTCCCTGCTTAAAAATGAGATCGACAGGAAGTGCAAAACTGTTGAGACGTTTGTATTCCTTTTTGTCTGCTTCATTTGCTGCATTTTTGTATTTTCTCGTTTCATCAATTAAATTCAGTATCTCTTCTGTTACCCAAGGATTTCTACTAGCCCTCGTCTATTTACCTACTTGATCCTCTGCTGCCTTCACTACTTCATCCCTCAAAGCTACCCATTCTTCTACTGTATTTCTTTCCCCCATTTCTGTCAATTGTTCCCTTATGCTGTCCCGGAAACTCTGACTAAACCAGAGGTTGTACAGTTTATCCAGGTCCCATCTCCTTAAATTCCCACCTTTTTGCAATTTCTTCAGTTTTAATCTACAGTTCATAACCAATATATTGTGGTCAGAGTCCACATCTGCCCCTGGAAATATCCTACAATTTAAAACCTGGTTCCTAAATCTCTGTCTTACCATTATATAATCTATCTGTATACATGAAAGAAGGTTGATACCTTTTAGTATCTGCAGGGTTCTTCCATGATTCTTGAAAGAGGAAGCCACCTGGTAGAATTTTGCACAGAGCATAACTTAATCATAGCTAATACTTGATTCATTTCTTAGCCCCAATCCATATTCACCTATTTCTTCTTCTCTTCCTTTTCCTACTGACGAATTCCAGTCATCCATGACTATTAAATTTTCGTCTCCCTCCACTACCTGAGTAATTTCTTTATCTCATCATACATTTCATCAATTTCTTCGTCAGCTGCAGAGATAGTTGGCATATAAACTTGTACTACTGTAGCAGGTGTGGGCTGCTTGTCTCTCTTGGCCACAACAATGCGTTCACTATGCTGTTTGTAGTAGCTTACCCGCACTCCTATTTTTTTATTCATTATTAAACCTACTCCTGCATTACCCCTATTTGATTTTGTGTTTATAACCCTGTATTCACCTGACCAGAAGTCTTGGTCCTCCTGCCACCGAACTTCACTAATTCCCACTATATCTAACTTTAGAAAATTTAACCTATCCATTTCCATTTTTAACCCACCTGCCATATTAAGGGATCTGACATTCCACGCTCCGATCCGTAGAACGCCAGTTTTCTTTCTCCTAACAACGACATTCGGATTTCCGGGCGGGGACTACTGAGGAGAACATTTTACCTCCGGAATCTTTTACCCAAGAGGACGCCATCATCATTTAACCATACAGTAAAGCTGCATGCCCTCGGGAAAAATTACGGCTGTAGTTTCCCCTTGCTTTCAGCCGTTCGCAGTACCAGAACAGCAAGGCCGTTTTGGTTAGTGTTACAAGGCCAGATCAGTCAACCATCCAGACTTGTGTGGTTCCTGAAGAGGGGCAGCAGCCTTTCAGTAGTTGCAAGGGCGTTTGTCTGGCCTCTCAACAAATATCCCTCCGTTGTGGTTGCGTGCCTCAGCGATATAGATGACCGTCCCGTAGGTGCAAGCCTCCCCACCAACGGCAAGGTCCATGGTTCATGGGGTAGGTCAGTTATTATACGAAATGTTAAAATAAAATTTTTGTTGCCCCTGATAGCCATTAGATGGGCTAACTGCACCTAGTATTTAGCCATTAGATGAGACGAACATACAAGAACTTTAAAACAAGATATTAATAACGGGAGGTAGAGTAAACTAAGTTCACTTCTTTTCGTATCAGTTTGGAGTCAAATGAACATGAACATGAACAGGGAGTAGACCTACAACTGCAACAAACAGCGAATTTCGTAAAGCGCAGAGGTGTCATTTAGGAGGGCAGCTCTGCAAAATATTTACCGTGTTGCTGAAATGCTTCAGCAACAGCTAGGAATAGAGAAGAGGGCACAAATTTCGAAACTAATGCATGTAATCACAAAATACAGTCACAAAATATTTGCGTACCACAAAACTGGTCTGTAGTTAAATTATGTTACCATGAGTTTGCTTTTAGAGATGAAATGATTTAACTGCAGTTGGGAGGCTACTAATATACAACTGCTGTATTTCCGACGCGTGGTGACTAAAAATAAATGTTGATTACATATCCAAAACGTTTGTAAACCGAAAGTGTCTTCCACGGGGTTGAACTAGTCCTAAAGTAATTACGCTCATTGGCACTCTTCGGATGTAGAGCAACTTGACAATTGATTTAATGAACTGCACCCGAAAATGTCATTTACAAATCAAAGCATGAATGAACTTAGGAAGCCAACCACTAGTGATTCAGAGATCTGTTAACATCAAAAATAATTTAAGTGATTAACTAGTAATCAACAGTATTCGATGTTTCATCCTGCCGGCCATTGCGTTATAAATTCAGTTTTTCTTCAGCTCCTTGATTGATTCTTCCGTGGTCTCTCTCTCTCTCTGTGTGAAAATGCCATCTGTAAAGAACGGAAGAACCTAGAATTTATAGCAAGGAGAAACGGCTACAGTATTTATTTAGGCCAGAGGTTGTAAAAAGGAAGGAAATTGCTGACTAAGCATAGAAACACCCTTAAATATAGGTCGAACAGTCCACGGGTATACTGCCGGTTCATAGTGTCCAACGGGCACAGTGTTTCGGCGATCAGACGATGGCGACATGAGCTCCTGAGGGCGGGCGGGCAATTTAAATCCCCTCTCCCGCGGACCGCTCTCTTCGCTGTCTGCGCCCGCGCACCGGCTGTCGCGAAGACGTGGGCGTCGGAATCTGTCGTAGCGTCGATGTGCTTGCTGCGTCCGCCCTGGTCGCCAGTTCGTACTTCTTGCTGAGAGTCTTCTTAATTTCATTCACAGACTGATTTTAGATTTGGCAAATTTTAAGAAAGACAAAAAAATAAAGATTTGAAAGTAAAATCTGATGTACTAACATTTTAGATAGGCATAATGATTTTACAGTAGTATACACTGATGGATCCCAACAGGAGGATTTTCTTGGCTGCTCAGTAGTTTTCCCCGAACGTGTCATCAGGATTCGCCTTCCCCAGGAACACACTGTTATATCCGCGGAACTTCACGCGATCCTAAAGGCATTGCAGCAGATACGGTGTACTCAGCTGTTCCAACTTCTCCACTGGGTACAGATTCTGCAGTGACCCTAATTTGCTTTGACCCACTGAGCGCATTACAAAGTTTTTGCCCTGATTTACTTGCCCTGTCGTTGGAGGATGTACAGTTGGTCTTACGTGTCCTTTTGCTGGGTGCCAGGGCATGTGGGCATACGGGGAAAGGAACAAGCTGATAGAGCTGATAGAGCTGCCAAGGACGCCTGCAGATTACCGGAGGTCACAATGTTCTATTCCTTTACAAGGTGGTGTTTCTGTGCTGCGGCGAAAGTATATGCAATCGTGGGAGGAGGAATGGCTGGCGGTGAGGGACAATAAGCTGCGTTTGGAGAAACCCACCATCCAGCCGTGGTGTTCCTCCTGCCGGTCACCTAGGCGTGACGAAGTGACCCTTACATGTCTTCGCATAGGGCACTGTCCCCTTACGCATGCCTTCTTACTACGGTGAGAGGAACCCCCGCTGTGTGATGACTGTGGCGTACGAATCACTGTACGCCACATTTTAGATGAGTGTGATTTATATCGTTCTGTCAGGGGGGAAGTTAATATTAGTGGGGATCTGCCCTCGATTTTAGCCGATGACGAGGAGAGTGTCAAGAAAGTTTTAAGGTACTGTGATGTTTCAGGACTTCAGCCTAAAATTTTAGGTTGGAATTTTTAGAGTGTTACCACTCCTTTTTATACTTGTAATAGGCCAGTTCAAAACATGTGCTATGTGTTTCATTTTAACACTTTCCCCTACGCTCTCTTGCAGTTATCCTCTTTGCACGTCAACAGTTTCAAAGTGGAAAGCAGCACATAAACTGCCTATGTAGCCTTTCACCTTTGAAATGCAACAAGTGCAAATTTGGACTAAAATTAGTGACACTCGTCCGTTGTTGTTTCCGTTCGGGCGCTAAAGACTACACTGTTGAGTGACCACAACCACCACCAATTACATCCAATGCTGGGTCCCAAGCCTTGCTGAGATTGTAGCCGCAATCTCGGTCGATAATATCTTCCCTGGTGCGAATTTCGATAGCCTCTCTTATAACGCTGTCCCAATATTTAGAGGTCTGAGCCAGGATATTTGTCCGAGAAACACGAGATGGACTATGAGCGTACCAACAGTGCTCTGCTACCGCCGATTTATTTGGATATTCCAGTCGAGTGTGCCTTTGATGTTCTCGGTAACGATCTTCGATGGTGCGTACTGTTTGTCCGATATAAGTCTTCCCACACTCACAGGGAATTTGGTATATGCCGGCCTTCCTCAAACCGAAGTCATCTTTCACACTTCTCAGTAATGCCCGTGTTTTATTGGGTAGGCAAAAGACGGTTTTAACTCGGTGTTTCTTTAATATAAGGCTGATTTTCCCTCATTGTGCGCCATTGTACTAACGATGGCGACATGTCTGATCGCCGAAATATTGTGTCCGTTGGACACGATGAACCGGCAGTATACCCGTGGACTGTTCGAGCAACAAATACGCCGGGAGAAACTATCTATATTGAATTGTGATTCTTCAAAGTGGATCCACCTCCCTTTTCTAGGAAACATGTCTCGTGACCTAGACACGTTTTTCAGCGTGCAAACGAACGTACAGCTTTCAGCGGTAGTACCAATATACCTCAGCTTCTTCATAACGAACAGGCACAAAAGTACTTGTATTCACCGCTGCAATGGGTACATCGTAATCTACAAACAGCTGACTTACAAGGTTTGACAAACGGGAAGAATGTTTAAAACAGGTTTCACGAACATCTGCTCATGAAAAGGACAGATAAAACAATCTCCATTCGCAGAACACCTAAAGGCATCTGGCCATTGCCCACTTACTATCAATAATGTGCAAATATGGCATTTTGGCCATAAGGAACGGAAACTCAACTTATTGAGGAATTTGAACTCTGCTGATCACCAGAGCATTTAAGAGGCCATCAACACCAGAAAACGTGCGTTTAGCGATCTCAATCATTTTCTGATGTAATGATGACGCTACAAAAATTTCGACTCGTTGTGAAGTTTGCAGGTATGTCCTTTGACTGCCTTATTTTGAAGGCATTATCTAACAAATAACAAATTCTTGTTCTCTATATTCATGACATTTATATCTTATTAAAAGTTACAGTGTATGTCATTCCTAAAGTGACAGCCCAAAAATGAGAGTAAAGTTAACTGAAATCTGTCCGATAAAATAATTACGTTCTGTATATTAATACGGTCCTGTGCAAAGGTTAATGTAATAGACTAGTCATCGCCATCTGTTTCACTCTACTTCGCTACTTGCACTCGAGGCCCGGTTACCACACTTTTCGGCGTTCAATGTTTATCAGTAGGGCCGCTCATACATGTTGTGCTCCCGCTCCATGAAGCTTTTCTGTGCATCTGGTCCTAACTTTTGCAGCGTCCATTATCCATCACAGCGAGTGAGGTAATTAAATGATTCCTCAGTATTTATGTTCACGTCGTTTTAACTATTTCTTTCCAGTTTATCAAACCTAAAAATTGTTCTCTGCAAGTTTTCATCGTTCCCGGTTCTCTTCAGGAAACCGCTTGAAAGGCACTGGAGATTTTTCAACTTTATGATACCCCAGTCGCATTTTGCCAATGTATTCACATCGTATAACCAGTTCGTGCATGGCGTGCACCGTAACCAGTTTCTATAAGCCTGCGTAAAAATTATTCCCTTACAGTACATTTCTGTACAAGATGTGATCAGGATGCTTGGTTTGTACCTACTCCTGTATTTTTTGCACTGTAGATAATCTGAAAATGCTACGACAGGCGAAACATATCACTAAAATTTGTAAACAAGAACCTCCGCAACTAAGGCTGTATTTTTATCTCAAATCTGAGCACTGGTTGCTTTATCAGCCTCAATGATAGAATGAAAGAAATTTCACTGAACTATGTATTTTATGAAAGAAAATAAGTTTATAAACCGAAACTGGATTTAATTACATAGGATCAGGTAGAATAAAGTGTTAATCACCTGATCAAACAAAATGGTCTCATTCAAATGGCTAGACGAGCTTAGTAATTGTCATCAGCAGAAGTAACCAATCTAAAGGTTGCAGCTGTGAGAGACTCACTCCATGTCATTACATAGTCGACAGATAAGGCGTTGAAAACGTTAAATTACCTCACACTCGAGAATATCGGTCATTCAGCAGAGTATGAGACTTATGAAGAAGGAGATGCAGCATTCTGTTACATTCAAACATAGAACGCTGAACAATATTATTTACCACTTTCATTTCCTATGGAATAGTGTAACACTTGAAGTACGTAGAAAGAGGCGATGATTACGTTTTGCCTTGTAATCACGTAAGTAATCGAATAATTCGAATTGTGCACACTCAAAAATTATCGAAGTTCGACAAAAAAAAAAAAATGTTCAAATGGCTCTGAGCACTATGGGACTTACCATATAAGGTCATCGATCCCCTAGAACTTAAACCTACCTAACCTAAGGACATCATGCCCGTGGCAGGATTCGAACCTGCGACCGTAGCGGTCGCGCGGTTCCAGACTGGAGCGCCTAGAACCGCTTCGCCACACCGGCCGGCGCCAAGGTAAGCTGGGAGCTTAAATTGCATTTGTTGATACCCATGTGAGGGGATTAATTTTTAAAAATCCAGAACTTTTACTAAGCGGGACTGGACTTTGAAGTAAATCTGGCCTCCCTTTGTGAGTGGTTTAAATAAACTTTGGTGCACCTTAAGACGGCCACATTATGTTGTTTTAATGGCGTATTAAAGGTGTACAATCTGGCAATTCGGAAAAAATCTGAAGCTTTACGCGTCTATTATGTCACGAATGTATCTGTGCGTTGGTGCTTCCATGTTAGATGTCATGGTGGTCGTTGTTAGAGCTTCATTAGACGATCAAGGCGAATGTTCGGCTCCTGCTCAAAGACTGATGACAAAAATATAGCTCAAAAATTAAGTCAGTCATTATTTGATTTATATTAGTTGTCAAATCAGATATAATGAAAAATACGTATATTAGCACGTAGTTTTATGCTTTTCCTCCTTCACTTGTCGGTAGTTAGAGTTTTCCTGAATATATATGCCTGTCTCGATTTACAAAATCCCTTATGTGTACCTTACCAGGTCGCATGTGTAACTGTCTGCAGCTCGAAGCGTCGAGGTGGAAAGTAAAGAGGCAGGCACCATTTGGCAGCTAACGTTGCTAATGTAAGAAAAACGAATAGTGTAGGTGCAATTTTTTTTCGAATATCATAGATTTTACACTTTTACTACAAAAATGGACGTGTGTATGAGGCGACAGTTCGACTCCCACTCAAAACTTCGACTTATGAAGCTCAAAAGCTAGTCACTTTTTTTCCAATTTTGTTCGGTCAGAGAACTGGTTGGTCTCTGTGTTCGGTATTGTGGCAAACCAGCACGGTAGCTCAGTGTAATAAAATATATCGAACATGACCACCATGAACTCTAAAATGTGGCACCTACCCTCAGGTACACCATGTGATCTTAAGTAGCCAGACACCTGGCTTACAAGCTCGTGGTGGCCTCCATCGGTAATGCTGGAATTCATTATGGTGTTGGCCCACCCTTAGCCTTGATGACAGCTTTTGCTCTCGCAAGCATACGTTCAATCTGGTGCTGGAAGGTTTCCTGGGGAATGGCAGCCCACTTTTCACGGAGTGCTGCCCTGGGGAGAGACATCGACGTCAGTCATTGAGGCCTGGCACGAAATAATCCTATAGAACACCTTTGGGATGTTTAGAAACGGCTAAGGTCAGGGCTCTATGCAGGCCAGTCCACTATAGGGATGTTATTATCATGTAACTACTCTGACACAGGCTGTCCGTTATGAACAGGTGCTCGATCGTGTTGAAAGATGCAATCGCCATCCCCGAATTGCTCTTCAACATTGGGAAGCAAGAAACTGCTTAACACATTAGTGTAGGTTTGTGCTGTGATAGTGCCATGCAAAACAACAAGGAGTGCAAGCCCCATCCATGAAAAACACGATCACACCGTAACACCACCACCTCCTCCTAATCTTACCGTTGGCGTTGTTAACGCTGGCAGATGACGTTCACCGGGCATTCGCCATCGGATCGTCACATTGTGTACCGTGATTCATCACTCCACCCAACTTCTCTCCACTCTGTAATCGTCCAATGTTTATGCTCCTTACACCAAGCGAGGCGTCGTTTGGCATTTACCAGCGTGATGTGTGGCTTATGAGTAGCCGCTGGACCATAATAATAATGCCGTCTCACCAGGGCCTCCCGTCGGGTAGACCGTACGCCGGGGGCAAGTCTTCCGATTTGACGCCACTTCGGCGATTTGCGCGTCGATGGGAATGAAATAATGATGATTAGGACAACACAACACACAATCCGTGAGCGGAGAAAATCTCCGGCCCAGCCGGGACTCGGAACCGGGCTCTTAGGAGTGACATTCTGTCGCGCTGACCACTCAGCTACCGGGGACGGGCCGCTCGACCGTGAAATCCACGTTTCCTCGCCTCCCGCCAAACTGCATCAGGATTCACTGCAAGGGCTATGACAGTTTGGAATTCCTGGACGGATGTCTGCGTGTTACAGGTTAGGAGCCTATTCAACTGTTGGCGGTCTCTGTCAGTCAACAGACGACGTCGGCCTGTACACTTTTGTGCTGTACGTGTTCCTTCACGTTTCTATTTCTATATCACATCGTAAACAGTAGATCAATGCATGTTTAGGAGTGTGGGTGTCACTTGTGTCATACGTCTGCAGGGGAGTTTTCCAATCACCTGAGCACATTCGATTCTGCGTAGAAGCTCCTCATTCCTTACCTCCGCTGAACTCACGAACTTCGGAAAGGAAAGGAAAGGAATATGTGGAAAACACTGATAAGGAGAACGGACAGGATGATAGGACATCTGCTGAGACATGAGGGAATGACTTACATGGTACTAGAGGGAGCTGTAGAAGACAATGATTTGCTTGACGTATTCCAATCTCTGTCTTCCTCTACAGTTTTTGAGGACGTAGGTTGCAAGTGCTACTCTGAGATGAAGAGGTTAGCACAGGAAAGGAATTCGTGGCCGGCCGAATCAAACCAGTCAGTAGACTGATGGACCCCCCCCCCCCCCCCAAAAAAAAAGAAAAAAATAGAAAAAAATTTAAAAAATGAGTTCAGCGGAACGCTCCATTGTGCCCTCTCACGATGTCTAATGACTACTGATATCGCTGATATCGAGTACCTGGCAGCACAGTGCGCCTAATATGAAAAATGTATGTTTTTGGGGAGTGTCCGGATACTTTTGATCACATAAGTTTTACGCATCTATTACGTAAGTGACGTACACTCTCTTGCGATTTTCTCGGAATTACCAGAGTAGTGCACCATACTGCTTGCGCATTATGTTGTTGTAATGGCCTACTACAGGTGTACAATGTTTGAGGTATATCCGTGATCCCAGCGTCGTGGCCTCCCGTTCTCAGCCGCACGTGTGGGTATGGCATTAAGGTTAATTGCTCGAGAATGGGTCCACGATCCGAGGCAGCGGGGCGTCTTCAGTGCACACGGCCCCCGTGGTGCAGAAAGGGCTGGCCGAGGACCTCGGCGGCCGCTTAATGACCTCCTCCCGTCAGGCGTCTTCTGCGTCGCTATGTTCGGGCGGTCGCGGGCCACGCTGCCAGTTAGTATGCCCATCGCCCGCCAGTTTCGTAACGCCTCGCAGGCGGACAACTGCGCACTTGCATCTCGAACTGCTCATACTTCTGTCTCTTCACTTGCTCTTGCTTTTAAGAAGAAACACACAGTGTGGCGTCTTACGGAAGAACACACACATTGCGGTAGGCGGCCAAGGATGCTGTCAAACGAGCGCTGCAAACTTGTACAGAGTTAAGTTGGTTTGGGTTGTTTTGGTGAAGAGACAAAACAGCGAGGTCATCGTTGCCCATTTTTCCCTAGCCCACTGAGATCGAAGTCGTCCGGGTCCTTTCAAGGGAACCATCCCTGCATTTGCCTGGAGCGATTTAAGGAAATCACGGAAAACCTAAATTAAGATGGCCGGACGCGGGATTGAACCGTCGTCCTCCCGAATACGAGTCAAGTGTACTAAACACTGCATCATCTCGATCGGTCACAGAGTTAGATAGTGACCGAAAGGAAATATGAAACATCGTCCTCCCAAACCCTGAATCATCCCACTACTTGATTTACTTTTTCCGTGACTCCCCTCAATCGCTTAACGAAAATGCTGGGCCAGTTCCTTTGATCGAGGAAACATGGTGGAAGAAATCAACCGTCCACATTCTAAGTTTCTGCTCTATGTCTAATGACCTCGGTATTTGGACACCCATTGTGAACATCAGGCACCTGTCTTTCATGCAAAGCCTCTGCTATACCTGCATTCCAGTCCATCCTAGGTGTACCACTCTTCCGCCTTCCTAGAAGTTTCCAATGCCACAATTACCAATTAAACTTCTCATATACCAACACCATTCTGCTTGTTACCATGCCTGCTGCACCAACGTTGGATATGCATTACCCGCCACTAAAATCGCTACACCAGGACGGACAGCAAATAACGAATCTACAAGTATCATGCACATTCATTATAGTAGGAAGAATAAGTGATTAAATTTGTAGATGCAGCAGGAACTACGGCTCTGATCGTGTTGAACTGCGGTCGGGTGGCAGATTTGGGTATGCTATTTGATCTACCTTCAACTTTGGGCCACAGTTCATTAATCGTACTAGAACATGTTGGCAAGAACAACAGTTGTACACGTTCTGTCTCGCGGATAATGCCCTGACCTACCTCGAGGTGCTGTCTTGGCTTTTCTTGCTGAACTATGGTATCAAGGAGACCTCCCAGATAGGGCAGTCACTGTCCTTAACACATCAGAAATGTAACGGCTGCTGTCTCAATTACAGCTTATACAAAACAGAGCTGATAATGTGGTCAGAAGTGGTGCCATTAGGTATGAAATACAAAGTGCTGGACCCGTATGACGATGGACAAATACTGAGGCAACGTTCATTCTCCTTGGTGTCTCCAAACCTTCACATGTCTACCGTGGTGCTGTATGCAGAACTGGGACTCGTTTCGGCACAGAAATTACACCGTATTATTCTTCGATGTTGTCGTTGGATGCACCAGTGTCAGCTCGCTCTCCTCTGCTTCAGCATCAATGGGAGCCCCAATGTTCACTTTGATGACCATCCATGGTTCCACAGAAGTCATTGCACTGCCTCTGTGGACAATGTGAGAAAAATCCAGATCAGGGAAAGGGTGCAGGATGGCATCACAATAATACTCGTGTGCCCCCCTTCTTGCAAGGGGAGGTTGCAACTAGGATCAGGTGTCTCAGGTAGGGAAGGACCCCCAACCCTGAAGGTCTCACAGTAGATGTTATCCATTACCTTGCCATTCGACTAGTTCCGGGGATAACTCATCTATATAATGAGTGCTGCATGTAAAATTTCCTTGGATCTGGAAGAAAACTATCTACACATTTATGTATTATTACTACCTTAAAGACCCATCGCTGATTAAATGATACAGACCTATCCGTCTGCTGGATGCGCCTGGTAGGCTTTTCGAGAATCTACTGTGCGACAGGCCGCGGCCTATCGGGCCCCTATGTGAGAGGAGTGACAGTTCAGTTTTCGAGTGAGATCTACGACAACAAGCACTGTTAGCGTCAGGGCAAGATGGCTGGTGTCAACGACAGCTTTGCTGGCCTGTGGTGACTCACTCCCGCAATTGTGAGAAAAGCGAAAGAGTCAGCCATAGATTTCATTCTTCGTAACAGTTAGGAAGGCAGCCATACAGCGATCTCAGACAATCATCTCCGAATATATGAATAAGGAAGAACATAACAAGAGGGCGCCCACAGCACACTGTTCTAGGTCCCATGTTTTGGGACATATCGGGCCACGTAACTCTGAGGTTCAGGTGTTGTAAGGGCTCTATGGGTATTTCGTTGTAAAATTTTGCCACACACAGAAGGGTGGTTCTAATCATAGCGTGTAGGCTTTCACAAGGGTGGTTGTTGGAATTACGCTACATCATCAAATACATCTCACAAACCGCTGCTCCGGTTCTAGGCGCGCAGTCAAGAACCATACAACTGCTACGGTCGCAGGTTCGAATCCTGCCTCGGGCATGGATGTGTTGATGTCCTTAGGTTAGTTAGGTTTTAGTTGTTCTAAGTTCTAGGGGACTGATGACCACAGCAGTTGAGTCCCATAGTGCTCAGAGCCATTTTTGAAACCGCTGCTCCCGGTCGTTAAGTGAACGCCGACGGCCACGGTGGTGTCTGTGGTGATAGGGAATTCATTATACCGAGATTCAGTGTCAAGAGTGTGCCGAGAATACCAAATTTCAGGCATGAACCTATACGCATTCAGTTTCGGAAGTCGTTAGATAAACTACCATTCAGCGTTGACATTCCCAGTCCGTTAATACCAGTCTTGCAGCCATAATTACGTCCGAAACCTTTTCTCAAGAATCACTTGGCACATGGCTATTCTATGACTTGCCATGTCAGTGTACGAAGTAAGAGCGTACGGAATATCAGACCAGTTGTGTGGCTGGACTGAAGAGTTTTTAGCAAACAGAACACAGCATGTTGTTATCAATGAAGAGACGTCTACAGATGTTAAAGTAATCTCTGGCGTGCCACAGGGGAGTGTTATGGGACCACTGCTTTTCACAATATATATAAATGACCTAGTAGGTAGTGTCGGAAGTTCCATGCGGATTTTCGCTGATGATGCTGTAGTATACAGAGAAGTTGCAGCATTAGAGCATTGCACCGAAATGCAGGAAGATCTGCAGCAAATAGGCACTTTGTTAAGGGTCAGTTGCCACTCCCTGCACATAGACAAATGTAACGTATTGCGAATACATAGAAAGAAGGATCGTTTATTGTACGATTATATGATAGTGGAACAAACACTGGTAGCAGTTACTTCTGTAAAATATCTGGGAGTATGCGTGCGGAACGATTTGAAGTGGAATGATCATATAAAATTAATTGTTGGTAAGACGGGTACCAGGTTGAGATTCATTGGGAGAGTCCTTAGAAAATGTAGTTCATCAACAAAGGCGGTGGCTTACAAACACTCGTTCGACCTATACTTGAGTATTGCTCATCAGTGTGGATTCCGTACCAGATCGGGTTGACAGAGGAGATAAAAAAGATCCAAAGAAGAGCGGCGCGTTTCGTCACAGGGTTGTTTGCTAAACATCTCCTTAATGCTATTACGCTTACCAAACTCAAGTGGCAGACTCTGCAAGAGAGGCGCTCTGCATCGCGGTGTAGCTTGTTCGCCAGGTTTCGAGATGGTGCGTTCCTGGATGAGGTATCGAATATTTTGCTTCCCCCCTACTTATACCTCCCGTGGAGATCACGAATGTAAAATTAGAGAGATTCGAGCGCGCACGGGGGCTTTCAGAGAGTCGTTCTTCCCGCGAAGCGTACGCGACTGGAACAGCAAAGGGAGGTAATGACAGGGGCACGTGAAGTGCCCTCCGCCACACACCGTTGGGTGGCTTGCGGAGTATAAATGTAGATGTAGCTGTAGACAAGGGTCACGAAAGCCTGCAGACCTAAAACGCTTGTATGGCCAAGATGTTTGTATCACCATCAGAAGACTGGAGAACCTTCGCAGAATATATCACTAAGCGATCTGGCCTTTCTCTCCCGGTGTCGTGATAACATCATTATTTCCAAATGCACCAGAATTACTCACCGTGTGCGGCCAGTGAAACCCACAAGGATCTACCAAAGGGCGAGTCAAGCACTTTTTCGTGAAAGAACGAAGAAAATACGCAGAGACTTTAATTATGACTGAATCCCAGCTGCAATAAGGAGCTTACATAAAAATTTTTTCTTGAAGGACATCATCTTCACTCAGGTGACTGTTAATGGCATAAGGCCGAAATTGCAATGATGTAATAAAAACCTTTATCAAGTGCTACTGAAAATACAGAATGTTCAAAAAATTATTTTACAAATTCATTATGCATCTCGACGTTGTAAACTGACACATTTGTATGTCTTTTTTCCTTTATTGTTATTTCCATTCCCCCATCAGGGGAGTGTGTCAATTTTTGTCTCTCGGCTGAAGAGCATTGCTTATGCTGCTGCCAAAGACATTTAAAACAATATACAAAAGGAAACATGGCGGAATATTGAAAACAAAAAAGGCGGAAAAGGCGGAAAAGAAGAAAAGAGCATCTAAAGTGATGACTGTAAATCGGAGATACTCTCTGTGTGTGTCTTTTTGTGTGAATTACAAATCAAACTTTATTAAAAGGCACCACGCAACGTACTGCCAGGAAAGTCATAACATCTACATCTACATGACTACTCTGCAATTCACATTTAAGTGCTTGGCAGAGGGTTCATCGAACCACAATCATACTCTCTCTACTATTCCACTCCCGAACAGCGAGCGGGAAAAACGAACACCTAAACCTTTCTGTTCGAGCTCTGATTTCTCTTATTTTATTTTGATGATCATTCCTACCTATGTACGTTGGGCTCAACAAAATATTTTCGCATTCGGAAGAGAAAGTTGGTGACTGAAATTTCGTAAAAATGTCTCGCCGCGACGAAAAACGTCTATGCTGTAATGACTTCCATCTCAACTCGTGTATCATATCTGCCACACTCTCTCCCCTATAACGTGATAATACAAAACGAGCTGCCCTTTTTTGCACCCTTTCGATGTCCTCCGTCAATCCCACCTGGTAAGTATCCCACACCGCGCAGCAATATTCTAACAGAGGACGAACGAGTGTAGTGTAAGCTGTCTCTTTAGTGGACTTGTTGCATCTTCTAAGTGTCCTGCCAATGAAACTCAACCTTTGGCTCGCCTTCCCGACAATATTATCTATGTGGTCCTTCCAACTGAAGTTGTTCGTAATTTTAACACCCAGGTACTTAGTTGAATTGACAGCCTTGAGAATTGTACTATTTATCGAGTAATCGAATTCCAACGGATTTCTTTTCGAACTCATGTGGATCATCTCACACTTTTCGTTATTTAGCGTCAACTGCCACCTGACACACCATACAGCAATCTTTTCTAAATCGCTTTGCAACTGATACTGGTCTTCGGATGACCTTACTAGACGGTAAATTACAGCATCATCTGCGAACAGTCTAAGAGAACTGCTCAGATTGTCACCCAGGTCATTTATATAGATCAGGAACAGTAGAGGTCCCAGGACGCTTCCCTTGGGAATACCTGATATCACTTCAGTTTTACTCGATGATTTGCCGTCTATTACTACAAACTGCGACCTTCCTGACAGGAAATCACGAATCCAGTCGCACAACTGAGACGATACCCCATAGCTCCGCAGCTTGATTAGAAGTCGCTTGTGAGGAACGGTGTCAAAAGCTTTCCGGAAATCTAGAAATACGGAATCAACTTGAGATCCCCTGTCGATAGCGGCCATTACTTCGTGCGAATAAAGAACTAGCTGCGTTGCACAAGAGCGATGTTTTCTGAAGCCATGCTGATTACGTGTCAATAGATCGTTCCCTTCGAGGTGATTCATAATGGTTGAATACAGTATATGCTCCAAAACCCTACTGCAAACCGACGTCAATGATATAGGTCTGTAGTTAAATGGATTACTCCTACTACCCTTCTTGAACACTGGTGCGACCTGCGCAATTTTCCAAACTGTAGGTACAGATCTCTCGGTGAGCGAGCGGTTGTATATGAGTGCTAAGTAGGGAGCTATAGTAACAGCGTAATCTGAAAGGAACCTAATCGGTATACAATCTGGACCTGAAGACTTGCCCATATCAAGCGATTTGAGTTGCTTCGCAACCCCTAAGGTATCTACTTCTAAGAAACTCATGCTAGCATATGTTCGTGTTTCAAATTCTGGAATATTCCATTCGTCTTCCCTGGTGAAGGAACTTCGGAAAACTGCGTTCAATAACTCCGCTTTAGCGGCACAGTCGTCGATAACAGTACCATCGGCACTGCGCAGCCAAGGTATTGACTGCGTCTTGCCGCTTGTGTACTTTACATACGACCAGAATTTCTTCGGATTTTCTACCAAATTTCGAGACAATGTTTCGTTGTGGAACCTATTAAAGGCATCTCGCATCGAAGTACGTGCCAAATTTCGCGCGTCTGTAAATTTTAGCCCATCTTCGGGATTTCGCGTTCTTCTGAACTTCGCATGCTTTTTCCGTTCTTTCTGCAACAGCGTTCGGATCTTTTTTGTGTACCACGGGGGATCCGTTCCATCTCTCACCAATTTATGAGGTATGACTCTCTCAATTGCTGTTGCTACTATATCTTTGAATTTGAGCCACATCTCGTCTACATAAAACGAAATAAAACTGTTCCGTGTTACGCTGTCCATCACGTGGCTGTCATGGACGATAAACAGGCCGAGCACACAATTAAAACGAAAGACGTTGCTACGTCAGTGTTCTGTCTGGTGCTGTTCTCCTGTGTGTGTGTGTGTGTGTGTGTGTGTGTGTGTGTGTGTGTGTGTGTGTGTGTGTGTCAAACTGTTTTTTCTAATGATCATCATCACCACAACCACCACCATCACAGGATCTGCCAGGGGCATGGGGATGGGGATGAGGGAAAAAGGAGGGAGGGAGGTATAGGTTGGAGATTTGCAGGGGCGTGTCGAAGAGGGGTGGGGAGGAAAGGACTTGGGAGCACAGTTGAGGAGGGGTTGCAGGGACTTGGGGGGGGGGGGCGACAAGGAGGAAAATCCGCTCTGGGACAAGGAAATTGCCTTGATGGAGGCTGAGGTGGTGGAGAGAGGGACGGAAACTGCGATAGGTGCAGCAACAGGCAAGGGGTTGAAAGGAAGGAGGAAACCAGGGGGGTGGGGGAGTGAGGATCAAGTGCGTGGAGAGTGTAAAGGATGTGGAGATGATCTAGAAAAAGGAGTTGGGAAAGTGGATGCAGTCTTTTTTTTTTGTTTGGGGTTTAATGGCGATCAACTACTGAGGTCATTAGCGCCCAGTCACAATTATAGGAGCACATAGAATCAAGTAAAACTCAAGGGGGGGGGGGGACACCAGAAAGTTCTTACAAAGATGCAGATAAAATAAGTGACTGGCTTGTCCAAAGACATCTAACTCTTTCAAAGTAATAAAACGAAGAACACGAGCAGCAGCTCGAGCATCATCAGCTAAAATGTCCTGTCTCTGCCATCTACTTTACAGGATATCACGAAATTGACTAAAACGGGGACACGACAATAAAACATGGCGCACCGTCAATGCATGACCACATGGGCACTGTGGGGCTGGGGCACTGCAGAGCAGGTAGCGCTGGCTAAACCAGCAATGCCCAATCCGCGACCTGGCCAGAAGGACCTCCTCTCCCCGAGACGGTCGGGAGGAGGTCGTCCAAGCAGTTGGGAACAGTTTCACGGCACAGAGCTTGTTTCCTTGAAGTGATGACCAAGTATCCCACCACAATGACACAAGCCTCTTACATACAAACCCACTAATGTCAGATGACGGGAAACAATGGGAGGCTGGCCGAGGCAGGAGGACTGCAGCCTTGGTTACAGCAACAGCAGCCTCATTCCCAGGCACTCCTACATGGCCGGAAACCCACAGAAAGCTGACAGGAGAGCCATCATCAGCAAGACTGGAGGGACTGCTGGATTCGTTGCACCAAGGGATGGACCGGATATTGAGCTCCAAGGCTGTGCTCTGATTCACTCAGTGCTCTTCGGAGTACATACGATGCATGGCGGAGGCAGCGGGCATACTGAACGGCCTGATGGAGAGCAAAAAGCTCGGCCGTAAATCTGGAACACTGGTCGAGGAGCCGGTATTTAAAGGTGACGGCCCCGACGACAAAGGCACAGCCGACACCATCGTCAGTTTTGGAGCCATCAGTGTAAATAAAGGTGTGACTGGCAAGTCACGCACGAAGTTCAACAAATTGAGCAATACACTGCAGCCGGAGTACCCTCCTTCGAGAGCGAGCTGAGATCGAGATGAATATGAACCGGAGCCTGGAGCCAAGGCGGTGTCGGGCTCTCACCCTCTCTGAAGGTGGTAGGGAGGGCAAAATCCAATTGTCGAAGCAAGCAACGAAAGCGGAATCCAGGGGGCAGCAGGGTAGACACGTACAACCCATACTGACGATCGAGAGAATCGGCGAAGGAGGACTGATGAGACGGGTGGTCAGGCATTGACAACAGCTGGCAGGCATACCGACAAAGCAGTACGTCGCGCCGGTAGGTCAATGGTAATTCGGCAGCTTCAGCATAAAGACTCTCAACGGCACTAGTGTTGAATGCTCCAGTCGCAAGACGTAACACCTGATGGTGGATGGAGTTGAGACAGCGTAAGAGGGATGGCCGAGCAGACGAGTAGACGAGGCTCCCATAATCCAGCTTTGATCGGACTATGGACCGATACAAGCGAAGCAGGACAGTGTGGTCCGCTCCCCAAGATGAACCACTAAGAACTCTGAGGACATTAAGGGAACGTGTACAATGCGCAGCCAAATAAGACGTGCAGAGACGAACTAAGTTTCCTGTCCAGTGTGAGCCCTAAAAACTTAGTTGTTTCCACGAATGGGAGAACAACGGGACGGAGATGTAAAGATGACGGAAGGAACGCTTTATATCGCCAAAAGTTGATGCAGATCGTCTTCTCCTCAGAGAACCGGAAGCCATTAGCCACACTCCATGAGTACAGGCTGTCAAGACAACGCTGAAGGCAGCGCTCCAGGAGGCATGTTCTCTGGGCACTGCAGTATATCGCTAAGTCATCGACAAAAGGAAGCCTGAGACATTAGCAATCTTTGCCATAGGTGGAATGCAATCCATAATTGGATTGATCGCTATGGCAAAAAGAGCTACGCTCAAGACGGAGCCCAGAGGCACTCCGTTCTCCTGGAGGAAGACGTCGGACAATACAGAACCCACACGTACCCTAAACTTTCGATCTATTAAAAAGGAATCGATAAAAAACGGCAGGCGACCGCGTAGACCCCCACTTGTGCATAGTGCGGAGGATACCTCCTTTCCAACAGGTATCATAAGCCTTATCGAAATCGAAGAACATGACCAACTTTTTGCGAAAGCGCCAAACAGTAGCCATGATGAATGTCAACAAGGTCACAAGGTGGTCAACAGCGGAGCGGCGGCGACGAAAGCCGCATTGAACATTGGATTCTTGAATCTCGACGGCTACTTACCAAACTAACTGAGCGTTAACCATGCACTCCATCACCTTACAGACACAGCTTGTAAGAGAAATGAGGCGGTAACTAGAAGGTAGGTGTCTATCCTTCCCGGGTTTGGGTATAGGAACAACGACAGCGTCACGCCAACGCATGGGGACTTGACCTTCGGTCCAGACGCGATTGTAGGTACGAAGTAGAAAGCTTTTGCCTGCCGGAGAGAAGTGTGTCAGCATATGAACGTGAATGGCATCTTGCCCCGGAGCAGAGGACCGGGACAGTGCAAGTGCACGTTCGAGTTCCCGCATAGTAAAGGGGCATTATAATTTTCCAGATTCAGCGAGTGGAAGGAAAGTCGCCGAGCCTCTTCTGCCGCTTTCCTGGGAAGGAAGGCAGGGTGGTAATGGGTGGAACTTGAAACCACCTCGAAAAAGCGGCCGAAGACGTTGGAGACATCCACAGGATCAACAAGTACCTCATAACCTGAAGTTAGGCCAGGTACCGAGGAATGGACCTTATTGCCCGACAGCCGGCGCAGGCCACCCCAGACGACAGAAGAGGGAGTACAACTATTAAAGGAGCTGGTGAAAGAGGCCCAACAAGCTTTTTTGCTGTCTTTGATGACTCTACAATTCGCCAACGTAGGATGGCGGCGAAAGGTTCGTATTGGTTACAAACGACTCTTAGTGCAATGCCGTAAAGCACGTCGTCGAGCACAGATAGCGTCTCTACAAGCCTCATTCCACCAGGGTCGGAAACGCGACATGAAGAAGAGGTAGTACGAGGAATAGTATGTTCGGCAGCATTGATGATAACAGCCGTGAGGTATTCGACCTGACTGTCACGACTAAGAAAGGACATACCACTCGAACCATTTACCCTGTGTCATTCGTCTCCTGCACCACACCCCATCCCCACGTCCTTCGAGCTATAACATACCGAAAGATGACTGGGGTCTTTACTCCACCCTGGCGACCCCTCTGGACCACGATTTTCTGACACCTATTCGGGCGAGCGACCGACGGGCGAGAGACATCGTCCCGAACGAGCAACATGACCCTACCATGAGCTGGAATACCGTCCACAGGGGTGAGGTCAGACCGCTCCGAGGTATAGTGGGTAAAAGCAATACGGTCAGTTGGGCACAACTTGGTTTCCTGGAGACCAAGGACGAGTGGACAGTGCAGGCAGAGGAGCAGTTATAATTCCTCCCGATTAGGTCGAATACCTCTTGTGTTCCAATGTAACAAAGCCATCGCTAGTCAGGAAAAAGGGGAACGAAACAGGTGAAGAGCTGGTCACCTCGACGGCCGCGGAGGGCCAGGTTTCGAGGAAACACCGCTACAACCGGCAGGAGGCGGATCCTGTTCCATCGAGTCGTCTTCAGCTGTGGCCGCATTCCTGGGTTGCTGGGGAGGGGCAGCATCATTCGCCAATGACAGGCCAGCTGAGCGCCTGGCAGCAGAGCATCCCGGCGAAACTGAGGATGGCAGGGAGAAGCGACTCACGGATGGAGCATCGGACGAAACGCGCCGAGGTGGAGAGGGGGATAAAGTCCAGCCACCATCCCCGTGCCTCATCGGACTTCCAAGAAGGCCTCCAAGAATGAGTCTTTAAGAAGGTCCTCACGTGCGGGGTCATTTTGGAATGCCCGACCTTGGGAGGAAGAGGAAGAGGAGGAGGAAGAGGAAGAGGAGGAGGAGGAGGAGGAGGAGGAGGAGGAGGAGGAGGAGGAGGAAGAGGAGGAGGAAGGGGAAGAGGAGGAGGAAGGGTGGCCCCTGGGGCAGAGGGGGCATGGGCCGCAAAGGAGGAGGATTTGAAAGGGAGCGATTTGGGCGGCGGAGGCATAGACCCCAGATGGCCAGATGGGGTGAGGAGGTGGAGGGGGGGGGGGGCGGATAGGGGTGAGGATATTGTGGAAGGAGTGGATACGACTGAGGCAAACGAAGTCGTCAACGTCACACGGTGGAGGCGGTCATACTTCTTCCTGGCCTCAGAATAACAGAGATGGTCCAAAGTTTTTAACTCTAGACTGCCCCGTGCATCATGAGGAGGAGAAGATTCAAAAGATCTAGGCGAGTGGAGGCCAGGACAATTGACGTACCGAGGTGGTGGGGTGCATGTATATTCCTCACACAGAGGACGTCCACATTCGCAACAAAAGGGCTCAGCCTCACACCATGACGACATGTGCCCGAAGCGCAAACACCGAAAGCAGCGCATAGGAAGCGGGACGTAAGGTCGCACGTCGCACCAGTAGCACATCACCTTCTCCGGGAGAAGGTGAACGTCCCCTCGAAGGTGAGGATGAAGGCCCCAGTGTCAATGGGCCGGTCTTTGGGGCCGTGCTGGACTCGCCGGACGAAATGCACGCCGTGGCGCTCCAGGTTGGCTCTGAGCTACTCATAAGATTGCAGCAGGAGGTCCCAATGAAAAATAACCCCCTGCGTCCTATTCAGTGCCAGATGCGGGACAATGGACACTGCAATGTCCCCTAGTTGGTCGCACGCCTGGAGCGCCGCCGACTGTGTGGCGGAGGTGGTGTTTATAAGAACGGACCCCCAACGCATTTTACTGACAGCCTCGATTTCCCTGAAGATGTTCTCTATGTGCTGGACAAAGAACATGGGCTTGGAGGTGGCGAACATCCACTCCATCAGTCCGAGAACAGACTAAATAGCGGGGGAAGTACTTTGCCCCAAGCCGGCGGGCCTGTCCTTCCTCCAGGGAGTGGCCAAGGGGGGAAGGGCAGGAGAACCAGAACCAGAGACAGTACCTTTCTTTTTAAAAGACTCAGCCGCATATCGACCTGATACATGTTGGCGTTTCATCTGCGAAACGTCCGCCCCGATACCACCCACTCCGACCAGGGGCTCTCCCCACGGGCGCCAACCAGCCTCAACAAAGGCCATCCACTCCTTGGTTGACGTTGGGAGGGTGCAGCTCAGGTATCAGTAGTACGATCCCTGTGTTGTCAGGGGCTACAACACAGACGACCCCATCACAACGGGCTGGCTACCGTGCTGGATTTCGGGTGCCATCCAAAGTCCATCATGATCGTACGTGCAGATGGGGACGCACGATGGGCGGAACTTGTGCAACCCATCAGGCGTTTAGGCCCAATTTGAGGAATAGTGGGTGCAGTTACATCGCCGTTACAATGCTGAGAGCCAAGGTCTTAGTGCACTGAGGAGCAGTGATACACCACGTAAGGCGTCCTTCCTCAAAAGGCTCGTACTTCTGTAGAATTTTGAAAAATGGAGGTCAAACCACAAGGGGGACCATCAAATGGAAAGACGAAGCGGTTGAAACTCCTTTTAGTCGCCTCTTACGACAGGCAGGAATACCTTGGGCCTATTCTAACCCCAGACCCGCAGGAGGGGGGGGATGCAGTCGTACAGGAGCTGTGCTGGGGAAGGAAGGCAGATATGAAAGGCAAGGTGTAGCACATGACGATCGAGGATTTGAAGGGCCTTGTAAAAGCAGGTGGGTGCGGAGATCCAGGCAATGCTGGCATAACAGAGAATATGACAGATGAGGGATTTGTAGGTGTGGAGGATGTAGTCCTGATGTCCGGCTAGACAGGAGTTTCAGGAGGCGGAGCAGGAATGGTCTCTCTGCTGGATAGTCAGGAGGTGAAGGGCCCAGGTGAGGTGACAGTCGAGGGTAAGGGTGGGGCCGAGGTATCTCAGGGTGGGGGGGGGGGGGGGTGAGCTGGATGGGACGACCATAAAGGGTAAGGTTGAAATCATGGAGGCGGAAGGAGCCGATGGTGCGGCCTATGATGGTGTAACCAGTGGTTCATTAGTCTCAACCCCGTCCAAAACCCAGGCAATCGAGTGGTGAACTGGTCAAGATGGGTTTAGAGGACCGTTGAAAGGTAGGATAGAGAGCCAGGAAGGCGGTGTAATCAGCATGTTGGAGAAGGTGGACAGCTGGGGTGGCATGGGCATATGGACGGTGTACAGGAGGGGAGAGGACGAATCCCTGGTGGACGCCAGCAGTGGCATAGAAGAGTTACTGTTGTGGAGGGTGACGAAGGAAGGATGGCATGAGAGGAAGGAAGCGACCAGATGGACAAAACTGAGAAGTAGTGCGTAGGTTTGGAGTTTATTTAACAGTAAAGAGGAGCCATTTGTATGTCGTCGTCAATACATTTGTGACGCCGTTACACAGTGTGATCACACGTATTCAAGCATCGCAAAACAACAACAATCTGTAAGTGCATATGTTCGTTAACCCAGCACTAGTCACAAATGAATTAGACCACAGCTGCTAACTACTGTTTGCAGGCTACTAATAATTGTTTTGGCGCATAACGGATGACAGATACTGTTTTGGCATGTGTGGAGCGCCATCGCACTCCAACGGCTGTACTAGGAAGCAAAGAGTATGCCCTAATTACACAATTATGAAATCTGATGGTTTAAGAGTATGTCACGTAAGATTTTATAGCATAGTTAAACGTGAGCATTACACATCGAATTACATACACAAACGTTATACCTAAAATCCTGTGACATTTTTAAAACATCATGAATAAACGAGAGGTTTATACGTCGAATTAGACACATAAGGGTTAAACATCGTTATACATATCTGTAGGTTCTCTTTTTTGCTCACTCTTGCAGTTAAAATTGTACAGGATCTATATTATAGCGTCGTTGGATTATTGTATTAACACTATATAATCCAACTGACATAACAAGTGAGATGTCACGCAGTACCGCATGTGCTACCAAATCAGCAGCACGCTCCCATGGAACTACCCTCGCTCAAATCCAATACAGCTGGCGTAACGTTTTGTTAGCTTTACATATTATCGGCACATGAACTGAGCCTAAGTCTGAGCTAATAGTAATCAAGTAAAAATCATGGTTGCTCAAGTCGGTTTGGTCATTTAGAAAGTTATCAGGATAATTTTTGAGATGCTTGTATTTCCATGTCTTCAAGGACGCTCATAACTCTTCCTTTGATACAGCCCTGACAGTATTACGCGCTGCAACTAATGTTATTAACATTGTTTGCTTTCGCTTAAATGTTTGCTAAACGTTGATGTGCTATTTTCTGTTGAACAGGTTCTTTAAATTTATCTGTAAATATTCCCCCTGTTTGTTCCATAGAATTGACACTTGTGATAATTTTACATTTTATAAACCCCTGATTTTGTAAATTGGCTAGTATTATTGTAATTGTGTATTAATCGGTTATATTGTTAAAGTCAGCTTCCACACCAATAACACACTGAGGTTTTCTTAAAAGCCTGCGCAATTTTATCTGATATTGTGCCTACATATGGTAAGGTAATATATTTATTCTTTTTGCGCGAATATTACTCTCTTTCTAACGTAATTTCACTATTTAGGCCAGTATTTCCTCTTTTGATTTTGCGTTCATATAGGTCGTTAACTAATTTGGCTTTGAATCCGTTGTTAATTGCCACTTTTTGCAATGTCCAGTGGTAAGGTACATAATCTAAGGATAAGAACGGAAAACGAAAAGAACTATGTATCATACAGTTGAAGTATGCTAGCTTATAAGTATTGACTCATTCCATCCAAAACAACATAATACAACCTGTTGTTGTGGGTTTTCGGAAGATTCCACATTCATGTTTCGCTATTTACATTCGTGACTGAGGGCTTCCTGTTAATAAGAAGATGCATACCCTCAGCAACCAGCGCGTAGATGCCTTCTTCCTGAGTTAAACCTTTCTCCAGCCCCAACATACTGTACACCCATCGCCCTCCCTCCTTCACTCTCCGATAGCTTGTGACAGGGTAGCCATCGGCCACCATCACCAGATGTGTGTTCGGCTCCAACCCCTCCTTCCCGACCCCACAGAACACCTGGTCCTTACTCTCTTCTTCCCTAGCCTTACCATTACCTGCGCCACCATCTATGTCAGCCCCTCGACCCCTATTCGCTTCAGCTTCCTTTCGCACATCGACCGTACCTTCTCCTCTTACGTGATTGCCACCAACTTCAAGATCCATAGTCGTTCCGCCACCCAGCTACAGTGGTGGCATCGGTTCCTCACCACTCTCCAGAGTGACCTCCTTCCCCTTCCACAACACACCCGCCCCGAATCCAATACCACTCCCGATGTGTTGAGCTCCTCCAACCTCTTTGACCACATCATGGTGGATGTCCTCGACCCTATTGGCAGTGACCACCTTCCTGTCCTTCTCACTGTATCAGACGACGGTCGTCGTCGTCGTCGTCGTCGTCGTCGTCGTCGTCGTCGTCGTCGTCGTCGTCCCCCACCCCAACCCTCGCATCGACCCTCCCCCCAAACTATGTCGATGACTATTCTCCAGCCAACTGGAATACCTATTGGGATACCGTCTCTACCCAGATCAATAGCCACCCCCTCGTCTACCACCACCCCCATTATGTTACCCATGCCGCCACCCTTCGCCGGCAGACCTTGTCTGAGGCCGTGGAGGCACACATCCCAACCGTCGCCATCCACCCGCACTGCCCCATCTTACCCTCACAGACTGTCGTCTTCCGTGAATCCCACTGTCTCTACCGTGCATTCTTTCCCATGCGGGACTAGGAGTTGCTGATGGCATTGTAGCGAGTCCAACGACAAATACGAAACTTGCTCGCAGTCAAGATATGCCAGGACTGGTGACAGGCAGGGTAGCATTAAGGTGGGTGTAAGTCTATTAATTCGTTCTAGTACTGGTGAGGCTTCTGCCACCTTACCAGGTATAAACGCGACCCCCCTACTACCCTCTCCTTCATGATGACGACAGGGCTGTTTGCTGATGATGCTGTGGTATACGGGAAGGTGTCATCGTTGAACCACGTGTATCCTCCTACAGTCGCTCATCTGTAAAGGAGACCGCTTATAAAACACTAACACGACCTGTTCTTGAGTACTGCTCCAGCGTCTGGGATCTCTATCAGGTCTTAGAACAAAGAAGCAATTCAGAGGCGGGCTGCTAGATTTATTACTGGTAGGTTTGATCATAATGCGAGTGTTATGGAAATGCTTCACTAACTCGGGTGGGAGTCTCTAGAGGAAAGGAGGCGTTCTTTTCGTGAATCGCTACTGAGGAAATTTAGAGAACCAGCATTTGAGACTGTCTGTGGTATCTCCACGAAATATCTTTGCAGTACAATTTTACTGCCGCCAACTTATAAGAGAGATTAGGGCTGGTACATAGGCATATAGGTTGTCATTTTTCCCTTGTTCTGTTTGGGAGTGGAACAGGGAGAGAAGATGCTATTTGTAGTACGAGGTACCCTCCGCCACGCACCGTATGGTGCATTGCGGAGTATGTATGTAGATGTAGATCAGCCCTTTCCTGATATCAGATAGATAGGAAGCAATATGGTTGTCCTTACTAAGGTTGTCTCTGTTTCCTGATGTCCGCGATTGAACTAACTGGGGTCATCAGGGATGGTAGAGTGTAATCGGACACCTCTGCCCCTACACTCGATCCTGGGTTCCAGTACTTGGACAAAATTCTACACACTGAACTGAACAGCCAAACCACCACTCAAGATATCATAGCTATACTATGCAGAAAACTCGACACCACTCCCAGTTTCGACCATATTACCTACTGTCACCTCCGTGAAGATCTCGCCCCCTTCCTCTCCACCCTGGCCAGACTCTATAATGTGGTCTTGTCCACTGGGTTCTACCCCGACCTGTGAAAAATCTCCTGGATCCTGATGTTCCTTAAACCTGACAAACCGCCTTCTGCTGTCTCGTCCTGCCGCCCCATCAGCCTTACCTCAGTCTTCAGCAAGGTCCTGGAATTTATCCTCACATGACGCATCCAGCGACACCTTCACCAGCACTGCCTTCTTCCCTCTACCCAATGCGGCTTTCGACCATCCTTCTCTGCCAATGATCTTCACCTCACTCACCACCTCTACGAACAACTATTCCCCTCCCCCTCCCTTGAGCGCACCTACTACCGTATATGACATTCCAGTCTCCTCTTCAAGCTCCAAACCTTCGCCCTTTATATTAACTACATTCGTCTGTATTACTGATGGTGACATAGGAAGGGCGGTGAGAAAGGAAGGAGGCGATCAGATTCCTACACTTTCCACCCCTCCGTCGGTGTGCCCCAAGGTTGAGTTCCCTCTTCTTTACCTTCTATGCACAGCGGACATGCCGCCGCCTTCACCCCCAACCACCTTCCTTGCCCTCACTCCTACGCTTCCATGGTCCGAACGCCTTCTCCAGAATCACCTTGACCATTTTGCCGCTTAGTGTAACCAGTGGCTCCTGAAAATCAATCCTTCCAAGACCCAGGCAATCATCGTAGGTTGTATCACTCTCTCCTTCTGGCTCCTTGATTTTTCCCATACCATCTGCACCCATCCTGTCTGGATTAGATAGAGTGGAGAGGAGGGATCCAGGTGAGGTGGCGGTTAATGGTGTGGCCAAGGTAGGTGAGGGCGGGGGAGAAGCAAAGTCCACAACTGCCTCTGATTCCTTAAACTCTTCTCTGGCCAGGTATTGGGTTTGAACTGCTCTACCATCCTCCACACCTACAAATCCTTAATATGTCTCATCCTCTGTTATACCACTCCTGCCTGGATACCACCACCCCCCCCCCCCAATTCTTTAAGTCTCTCCAGATCCTCGAGCGCCATGCACTCCACCTTGCGTTCCTTGTAGAGGAACCACATGGGGAACAGATTGTGTACAACCTGATTCCTTTCCCCCATCTGCTCCTTTTCCTCGAACATATCCATGTTCTCTACACCTCCCACTGACTTGACCCCTCTCATCCCCTGGTTGCTCCTCTCCTCTCCTCTCCAACCCCCACCCTCTGCTGCGCTTTCACCATAGTCTCCCACCTACCCTCCACCTGTAAATCCTTCATCTCTTCTCCGAAGGTGGCTTCCATCATCTCCCCCTCCCAGATGACGCCCTCTCTCCCTCCATTTATCCCTCCTATTCACTCTGATTCTCACCTCCCATTCCCTCCCTTCCTCTGTCCTTCTCCCAGGCTCCCTCTTCCCCCCTTCCATCCTGATTTTTTCCCCACCTACCTCCTAACTCCCTTCTCTCCCCCAAGTCCTTTTGCTCTTCCCTCCACATGCCTTTCCCACTTCTCGTGTCCACCCAGGCACCGCTTTTTCTATGTCCCCTGCCTCCATGGGCTCCTTTTTCCTTTCCTATCCTCCCCCTTCCCCCCCCCCCCCATCGGTCCAGGTCCTCCTCCAACCCCCATCTGCCGCTGTGTTAGCTATCTAGTGCTGTTTTTAGAATGAGTGTTCAGTGTTGTGCGTCCCCTGTCAGTGTTGTGAACAGCCACCATACTATTGCTAGGTTTTTATTTTTATCTCATGCAAACAGGCACATTAAAACACATAGTAAACAGACAGAAACCAGACTGCCACCGTATTTTTTAAATCAGCATCACCGACCGTTTGTTTTTATATTTTCTTCGTATTTTTTTCTCCACATTTCAGTTTTTAACAACATTTTTTCGCGTGCTTTTATTGTTCCCATATCTGCTGATTCTGTTTGATAAGTTTCCTCTAGGGTGCAGAGCGGCGTATTGTGCTGCTGCTAGCAGTGAAGAAAAGACGACATACAAATGTGTCAGCTTACATTACGTTTACATGGCCTAAAGCCATAACATATCAGTAACATGGTTCCACAGTTAAAATGTCCTGTATAATCAGCACAACGTCGACATACCTAATGAATCTGTAAAATTATTTTTTTAAAAATTCTGCATTTTTCGGTAACAACAATTTCGGCCTTAGGCCATTATCAAGTAAGTTTTTATTACACTATTGCAGTCACTGGAGTGAAGATGATGTCCTTCAAAAAATGTGTTATCTCCGTTGTAATTTATATGCGTTTTTCACTGGCGACAACTTTCTCACCCCAGGACTGCGATGTAGCGGACAGAATAACGTTTGATCATTCAACAAGGTTTTCAGATTTCAGCGCTATGAAACAAAAAGAGAAGTTCGAGAAGCTAGCTGTCAAAGTGCACAAGGGAGACGCTATTGTTTATCTGAAACGGTTAGTGGTGAATCTCTGGTCGGAAGTAATCGTTGAAGCAGCTATTTCCGTCCTGGACAAAGGTCTGAATTTTCTAACTACACCGAAGAGAATACCTGTTGAAGAAATCGTTAAGTGCCGTCGAAACATCTTTGTTTTGAGGATGGCTGGCAGTTGTCCAGTCGAAGTATCGTGGATGGAAGCTAACGACGACGGGCTGCAATGCCGAAATCTTTTTGAACATCTTCGGCCTGCACCTTCGCAAGACGAAACAAAGTAGTAAGACTTGAAATGGGTGACCCCACAGCAACAGTTGCAGCTGATCCAGAATGAGATTTTCACTCTGCAGCGGAGTGTGCGCTGATATGAAACTTCCTGGCAGATTAGAACTGTGTGTCGGACCGAGACTCGAATTCGGGAACTTAGCCGCAGCCTGGTAGAGCGCTTGCCCGCGGAAGGCAAAGCCATGTCTCCGCAATATCCTTTCTTTCAGGAGTGCTAGTTCTGCAAGTTTCGCAGGAGAGCTTCTGTAAAGTTTGGAAGGTAGGAGACGGATACTGGCAGAAGTAAAGCTGTGAGTACCGAGCGTGAGTCGTGCTTCGGTAGCTCAGTTGGTAGAGCGCTTGCCCGCGAAAGGCAAAGGTCCCGAGTTCGAGTCTCGGTCGGGCACACAGTTTTAATCTGCCAGGAAGTTTCAGTTGCAGCTGATATTTTTATGGAACATTGCTTAATGCCTGTTGTTCACAATGCTCCTTTGAAGCCTTCTTGTTGGCTCCGCTATGTGGACGATACATTTGTTGTATGTCCACACAGCGAAGAACAATACAGTGTTTCACACTCTGTTGCATGGAATTCACCCCAAAATCAAATTCGCCTTGGAGGTTGAGAGTGAGGTCGGTCTCCCGTTCCTAGATGTGTTTGTGACATCCAGTGTAATCAGATCCTTTGTATACTGAGTGTATAGAAACCCGCCTAACACTAGCAGGTATTTATATACCACTTCGCACCGCCACCCGCCCCAGAAGCAAGCACTACAAGTCACCTTGTCGGACAATAATGTTTTGTGTAAACATTCCCGTTCTCTTGCTTTGTCCGTTTCGCATCTCGCCAATGATGACCTGCCAATAGCAGTAGGCGGAATTTCAACCAATAACCCTTCAACAATGTAATCGTCGTACGCTGATATTCCCGCGCTGATGCAGAAGGGAGAGCGTTATTGGCTAAACTATTGTGGTGTCCCATCGTTATTAGATGGGAAGGTATTATTCTACGATGGTACACCAATGGTAGCCACAAGAATTTTAATTCCCACTTCTCCAGTACAAACGCGGGAAAACTCCGCTTTGTCAGAGGCCAGTGTCGCGTTCCCTTATGGTGTTCTTCAGGAATTTCCGGTGTCCACCATTGCTAGAAGATCCCAGCGGAAGGATCGAAACGTCGATTAGTTTACAGGAAATACGACGCGGCCTAACACCCCAGAAGATTTTAACTTTAGTAAAAAATGTCCTTTGCCATATTGCTACGACGGATAAAGAGTAAAACATGGGCGACAGCCCGCGCGTCGCTCGCTAAAACGGCCGGTAACTCAGACGGGAAACAAATGAGAAAGTAAGCTGCTAAAATAGGGTATTCGTTCAGGAAATGGTGGACCTTCAGAGGTTGAGGGCAATGAGCGCAAAGTGCAAAACTTTTTCAGTCACAGCTGTGCTCTATCATTTGTAAAAAAAATGTCCAGTTAGCAATCATTTGCCCTTTTTTTTGCAGGTTTATTTGGCAAATCTAGATTTCGGGTAGTGCCTAGCCATTATCAATGCACTATTCCACAGTATCAATGCTTGTCAGTTCCCTGTTGTCCGGGCATCCGTCACAGTTCTTTCGAGACTAGTGACAGGAGCCGAAATCTAGGTTTGCCAAATAAAACCAGTAAAAAAGGGCGACTGATTGATATGGTTTACAAGTGATAGAGCACCGCAAAGTCGCTGAGTGGTAATGGAAGGGAACCAAATTGATATTTTTTTGTGCGGCCGTCGGCGGACGTATCAGAATGGACACACATTTTACACTGTCGATACCGGGTAGTGGGCAATGCCTTCATTTACTTATGTGGGGGTTTGGAGCGGGTGCAGGAGAGAACGTAAAGGTACGGACGTTCAGATGCAAACTACGGTGTGGAGGACTTTTGTGGTTCTTGCGTCACTATCGGTGTACTCGACAGCTCACTTCACACTGCGCAGGTTTGGAGACCGGCTGTGCCAGCGAGGCGCGCAACTAGCTCGTTTGTCATTCGGGACACGTCGTTAAGAGGCTAGTTGTTGCATACTAATATCTCAGATCTGTGCTAATGGTCGACAGACCTCTATGTTTGATATAGTGGATACAATTTATGGCGGCAACGTTTCCAGTTCATGCATTGAGTAGCACTCAATCAAGTAATCACTTGTATGGAATTACATACAGTAACAGTCATACAGTAGCAGTCAGTCACATGAACTACGTTGCATATGACAATATGCTTTAGATGAACGTCCCAGACACAGCGTTTTATTTCCTTACGGTAATCTTAGCAACGTGTCTTATCAGAATCAGAAGGTTAACTGGACACCCCAGGAATTCATGAAGTTAAAAAGTAAAGTTACAGATATTGTCCACTTCATGAAAATACTATAAACCTTTGAAAGTAATGATGATAGCAATTTCATTAACGAATTTTCAGTAAAAGTGAAGACGAATCACAAGACCACTTGAATGGAATGAACAACCTAGTGAGCTCAGATGATGGACTGATGTCGAACCAAAGAAAAACGAAGGTGTAACAGAAATGACGTAAGTTTAGAGCTAAACTTCAAAATTACGGTCCACAAAGTAGATTTAGTGAAGGAATTCTGCTACCTCGGAAGCAAAATAACGCATGACAGATAAAGCAAGAGATATAAAAAGCAGACAAGCAAACTATGATATTCCTGGCCAACAGCGGTCTCCTGGTATCTAATTTCATCCTCCTTTTGGGGAAGAATTTTTGACAATATACGTCTGGAGCACAGAATTGTACGGGACCGAACCTTGGGCTCTGGGGAAATGAGAGAGGATGTGCATCGAAGAGTCAGAAGAGTTTCTCATTCGTATCTTACGTTTCCACTTTATTTTCAACAACCTTCTACAGCACAACAACTCGCACGTTCTCGTCAATTTCTTTTTCGTAAGTTCCCGTCCCGGACAAGATGAAACGACATGTGTTTTGAACCATTTTTACCGTGTACGACTCCCTCTATACCGTGGTGTCTAATGGCTCTGAGCACTATGGGACTTAACATCTGAGGTAATCATTCCCCAAGAACGTAGAACTACTTAAACCTAACTAATCTAAGAACATCACACTCATCCATGCCCCAGACAGGATTCGAACCTGCGACCGTGGCAGTTGCGCGGTTCCTGACAAGCGCCTACAACCGCTTGGCCACCGCGGCCGGCCGTACAGGGTAAAAACTGTAGGCGAGAGTGACTGGAAGGCATTCAAAACATAACTGGAAACCTTGTGTGCAAATGCTACGCCGAAATCAAGACATTGATACTGTCAGCCATGACTTCCTGTCCCACTACAAACTTTTAATAGGATCGTTGACTTGTAAATTTGGAGTAGTGAACCAGTGGTGCTCAATGTTTGTCAATGTCATTAAACCACCAGAGTGGCACTATCGATATGAGCCGCCACGGCTCAATGCTCATGAATGTAGGCGTTTACCGCCCTGACTGTGGCAGGAAAGATAAGCAGCGCCCTCTGGGGCCTACGCGAGGAGTAACGAGGCGAGGTCATGTGGGGTGTGCTCCGGGACGTGGTGGAAGACGGTTGTCGGGTTGACGCAGCGAGTGTGGGACCGGACCTATCGCATGGAGATATACAAGTTGGCTCTGAAGGGAAGGCGCCGTAGCAAGCAGTGGGAAGTGGGCGTCCTGTAATTTGTGTGAAGGAGTAACGATTTTTGCGTTGGATGTCCCAGCGGTTCTCGAGAGTTGCGGTGGCTGCTTTCGGAGAAGATAATTGGTAAGAGCTTGTGTCTACGCTTTTTTTCGTACGATGTTGCTGCCTACCGTTATAAACGGGTGCAAATCAGGCGCTTTTATTGCCTTTACGGGAACTGGTGATGTCACAGTACAAGTGAGACTCAATCGCAAATGTAATTTTACAATTTAGAGGCGAAAACTGTGGTGGTTTCATTAGGTCTGGTTCTTTGCTGTGCAACTAAGTGAGTCATTTATCTGGGGTAACTGAGGGAGCACTATTATGTTGGTCTAAATGAGACGTTCTCCACGTTTTGTCTATGGCTTTGAGAATCGAAATCTTGAGGGAGTAAATGTGTGGGTAATTTGCTATTGTATTGATGGTTATGTTGTAAAGACTGTTCTCTGGTGTGTTAAATCACGCGCTGATTTGTAACCAATCTAAGCAGAAGTTACCATTGCTACTTGCTTATGTGCTACTGGCCTTATGATTGGCGTTGCTTGTCTTGATTGTGGGTGTGCTCACGTTTAAAAAAATTACGGCTACTATTCATATGGGTTGTCTAGTAAGGAAATTGCTTAAGATTTTATCATATGGTGGTCTGTTTACCTATCACACTGGCTTTCCATGCAGTAACTGAAGGAATGTGTATGGTGGTTCAAGATTGTAGGCTGACTAGTATTTGGTGTTGAGGTTAAGGGCGAGATCAGCATCCCGCAAACCCGTACGCTGCGCGTGGTTAAATGTTCCGCTGTGGGGAGCCGGCTCTCTGTTCTTGGGTTTTGTAAGGCTACCTGTTGAGTGCATCGCTGTAGTTTTTCGCGTGGTAAATTGCGCGGTGTCGGTGCCGTCCTAGGGCTAGACTTGTGATGTATGGTATGTTGAAAGGGAATTAACTGTACCAAACTTAAGAGAGCTTTTAGTTTGTTTTAGGTTTGTACATGGAATGATTTTGTCGATTGCGGCAATAACTTCCTGCGTGTGGAGACCATCTGAGGGACTTGGACTGCACTGCAACAGTACAATACATTTGAAACGTGCTGCTTAAAACTTGGGACTGCAGCTCTCTGATGTTATATATTACTGTTTAATCTTAAATGCCAGGGCTGTGGAAAAAGAGAAGAAAGAAGACAGATCTTGTTATGTGGAAGAGAACCAAGGCCTCTCAGTAGATGGGAAGGGTGGTTGTGTGTAGTGAGCAGTAGACATAGCTCGACATTTCCATGAAATCTTCACTAGTTCTATTAAATAGATGTGCCTGGTTCTGGAGGTAAGTAGCTTAGAGGCAAAAATATACAGGGTGAACATCACTAAAACCGACGAACTACAGGGACGAATTCCTAATAGGAAATAGAGGAAATGGACAGTGTGTGTGGGAAAGTAAGAGATCGTTCTGCAACACTACAGAGCTGCATCGCAGAACGTCACAACGTACCTTATGTTGAAAGTGGTTTCCATGGGATACAATGTACCGGTGTTCACACATCGCATCAAGGATTGCCACAATCTTTCGGTCATTCCGGCCTGTTCTCTGAATAGCGACACAGGCGCCGTGAACACGCTGTTGAAAGGCCTGCAGATTAGGAACGCACTCAGCACACACAAACCCTTGGATTTTTACATCGGGGGCCTCTCAAAAGCATGAAGTCCAGCGATCTAGCAGGCCATACTAAAGGGCCTCCACATCCAATCTAACGTCAGGTGACGACGACGACGACGACGACGACGACGACGACGACGGTCAGCGAATTGTAATGCGGAAGTGAGGTAGTGCTTCGTCATGCAGAAACAACATAACTTGTCGTATTGCCAAAGGCACATTCTCATGAATCCCAGGCGCGTTTCTCCATGGAGGCGTTGTGGAATCATAAACAGTACAAGTATGTGGTTGCCAAGAATTCCTATCCACACATTGATGCTGAACCGATGCTGATGACAATCCTTCGGAAACGGTTGAGGCATCTCATCAGTCCTCTTTATCGACGAAGCAGCCTTTACCGATCTGCATAAACGTCATCTGTGAGCTACAGACAAACATCCCATTATTGTGATGGATTTTGACGATGGTTTCTGCACAAAACCTTCTCGTAGAGGGAAATCCGCTGCTGATAATCCTTGCACTCATTGATGGTGAGAGAGGTACTAGCAGTTGTCATGCAGGATACAGATAACTGTACTTTGGCTTACACAATGTTGGTGGGCCACTTGCTTCGAAGTTTTACTTGTGTTCCTCTCAGTATGCGTACACTTTGGAGGACCGGGTTCTACAGCACAGTCCGCCACCTCCGTGCACCTTCATATGACTTCAAGACCAATGACCACACAAACGCCCAAAAAGGGGCTTGAAATGTTGCGTGATGTGGTTGATGTAAACGGTCGAGAGGCAGCACGGCTGTACCAAAACAAATCCCTCACAGACATACTCCCACACCATCTCAACTTGTCCCTGACATGAATACCAGACCATTCCGCTGCTTACAGTACGCTGCATCAATCTCACAGCCTGCGAAACACGACACGTGGTCTGACTAACCCATTCGCCAGTACCATCTACAATGGCAACGATACATTTGCGTAGAACCGTTTTTCCTCCATTTTCAGTCAGGAATACATCCCTGCAGTTTTATTAATGTTCCCACTATATGAAGCGGGCCACAACGACTAGAAATTGTTTTTGTCTTTTATTTGACCTTTTACGTCGCTCATAAACTGAAAACCGTTGAACTTTTCTTTCTAATAAGTGCAACAGTATTCGATATTGCTCTGATATAAGTCATATGAAGTGAGTTTTCACTGAAGTCTTGCTATTCAGACGGTGACAAGATGTATGATGTTGCGTGTTTTGCGAACCTATGTGGGGATCTGTTTCCAAGAAATTTCCATTTTTATGCTATTGATTCATTTATCTCGCATGCGAGCAGAAACCTTATCAGCTACCAGAGGCACACTTGGTATTTTGTGATGCACAGTGATACGAAGTGACAAATGCATCTAAAATTGTATCCTCACGTTTAGACGTCAGTAACTATTCTGCTCAAAATGCCCGGACATGAATGTTCCTAGCAGTGTTTATGTTCGCCGGTCCCATAACCGTGACCATTCATATTCAAAGCCAGTAGTAGGCCTGATTATTGTGTTGTTTGCTTCAAGAGCGTCATGAACCACTGCACACAATTTTTGCCTCATGGTGTGCTGTTTGTCCAAATACGCCGCAGCCGAAATTTCATAATGTGACGTTGCGACTCTCTCATTGTTTCAGTGTTTTTGCGCTTCTCCAAGATTTGCAGATTTCATGGCTGCGCCAAATCTACATACATGCTCAACGAACCACTGGGAACTGTATTCAGGGAGTAATTAAGAGAGGAAGCTCTGTGTTGCAGACTGCTCTCTCCTTTCCTCTCCTCCCCCCCCCCCCCCCTCCCCATTCCAATTGTATTTGAAGTGCAGGAAGAATGACTGACTGTAACTTTCCCAGTGCACGTTGTAATTAAACAGTCCCCACAGGAGTGATATGTAGGCGGATGAGGCATATTTATAGACGGTTTGTGCCAGCTTTTAATGTACAGCATCAACAACAATTATTAAGTCAACACACTTCCTTGAGTTACGCCTGAAGCTATTTCTGCTTCTGTCGATGACTCTCCATCCAAGAAAAATCATGCTGTATCCTTAGTCCAGTCACAAATCTTGTTTACTACCCCATATGGTTGTGCTTTTAATGTTGTTGTGGAACCGAGTGAAGAAACAGTATATCTGCCCGATTACCTCGATCTGTGGATTTCTGGATTCCATGCGAAATGTTTTCGGAATCTATCCAAGGCGGCGTTTAGAAAATCATCCTGCTCGATATGCCATTTATACGAAGATATTTCTGTTCTGTATCTTACTGCATCCTCCGTCTTAGAGAAATATACGCCCAAAGTTACTGTACAGCCATTGACTACTCCCTCTTATCGCTTGCTACCGCAACTCAGGTCGAGAAATGACACCCACTGAAGGTCAAAGTCGAAGAGAAACAAGGCGGTATTATTTTTAGCAGAAGGTGCAATTCTGATGCGTAGAAATACCGTGTGTATCACGATTTCATAGAGGAGGGCGTGTTTAAAGCTGCTTGCAGAACGAAGTGCAATACGTAAACGATTACACAGATACAATGGCAGCCCGGTCTGCCATGCATGTTTTGCGCACGCGCGTTTGTGTGTGTGTGTGTGTGTGTGTGTGTGTGTGTGTGTGTGTGTGTGCGCGCGCGCGCTCGAGAGCGGACTCCACTTTCGCCATCCAAGCGGACCTTGAGTGGCAATATATCAGGGACTGCGCAGTAGCAACACCCTGTGCTCTGAAGATGGTGTGTGGCCTCTGCGAAAGGAAACTTGCTACGCTACGCAGGCAGACAGATGGCTCTGCTAGATCCACAACTTAGCCCGCACCATGCCATTTGTGTGCTGAGGATATGACGTGAGGCAGGAACTTTGACAGGTACGAAGTGTTTCTACACACTAAAGGCTGATTTCGACTGACGCTTTCGGAGGAGAAATGGACTTCTCGAACACAGAATCCACGTCAATAAGAGTTTGTGGAACATATTTGGAAAACCTAATATTTCAGATTCTACACAGACTTTAACTTTACTATGGTTTAGGGTATATTTATCGGCTTAAAAAAAATTTTGGCACAATGCTCATGTGTGTGTACATTATAGGCAGCAGAAATGATCTGCAAAACAACCATACAGTATCTGTTGTGGGATCTTACAGAAAACATCCCTCCCTGCCAACCAGCATTGATTCTCGAGCACCAGTAATCCAGAATCCTAATCGTGCTTTTCTCGCAAGACGTCCTCAAAGTCGTGGACCAAGCCAGTCATATACCTGCTTTATTTCTTGGCTTCCGAAAATCATCTGACCCAGAACCATACCACCACTTATTAACGAGAGTGCTATCATGTTAAGTATCAAACAAAATACACTCCTGGAAATTGAAATAATAAAGTTTCCCCTTCCTGGGACAATGAATTCACGGTGTTCTTGACACATTCCTGGGGTCAGATACATCACATGATCACACTGACAGAACCACAGGCACATAGACACAGGCAACAGAGCATGCACAATGTCGGCACTAGTACAGTGTATATCCACCTTTCGCAGCAATGCAGGCTGCTATTCTCCCATGGAGACGATCGTAGAGATGCTGGATGTAGTCCTGTGGAACAGCTTGCCATGCCATTTCCACCTGGCGCCTCAGTTGGACCAGCGTTCGTGCTGGACGTGCAGACCGCGTGAGACGACGCTTCATCCAGTCCCAAACATGCTCAATGGGGGGCAGATCCAGAGATCTTGATGGCCAGGGTAGTTGACTTACACCTTCTAGAGCACGTTGGGTGGCACGGGATACATGCGGACGTGGATTGTCCTGTTGTAACAGCAAGTTCCCTTGCCGGTCTAGCAATGGTAGAACGATGGGTTCGATGACGGTTTGGATGTACCGTGCACTATTCAGTGTCCCCTCGACGATCACCAGAGGTGTACGGGGCCAGTGTAGGAGATCGCTCCCCACACCATGATGCCGGGTGTTGGCCCTGTGTGCCTCGGTCGTATGCAGTCCTGATTGTGGCGCTCACCTGCACGGCGCCAAACACGCATACGACCATAATTGGCACCAAGGCAGAAGCGACTCTCATCGCTGAAGACGACACGTCTCCATTCGTCCCTCCATTCACGCCTGTGGCGACACCACTGGAGGCGGGCTGCACGATGTTGGGGCGTGAGCGGAAGACGGCCTAACGGTGTGCGGGACCGTAGCCCAGCTTCATGGAGACGGTTGCGAATGGTCCTCGCCGATACCCCAATTTGCTGGGAAGTGGCGGTGCGGTCCCCTACGGCACTGCGTAGGATCCTACGGTCTTGGCGTGCATCCGTGCGTCGCTGCGGTCCGGTCCCAGGTCGACGGGCACGTGCACCTTCCGCCGACCACTGGCGACAACATCGATGTACCGTGGAGACCTCACGCCCCACGTGTTGAGCAAATTGGGCGGTACGTCCACCCGGCCTCCCGAATGCCCACTATACGCCCTCGCTCAAAGTCAACTGCACATACGGTTCACGTCCACACTGTCGCGGCATGCTACCAGTGTTAAGGACTGCGATGGAGCTCCGTATGCCACGGCAAACTGGCTGACACTGACGGCGGCGGTGCACAAATGCTGCGCAGCTAGCGCCATTCGACGGCCAACACCGCGGTTCCTGGTGTGTCCGCTGTGCCGTGCGTGTGATCATTGCTTGTACAGCCCTCTCGCAGTGTCCGGAGCAAGTATGGTGGGTCTGACACACCGGTGTCAATGTGTTCTTTTTTCCATTTCCAGGAGTGTATATGACTGAATTCAAGATTTCTAGAAAGATGTACAAGTAAATCCAGGCATGCCTCAGGCGAGTGCGTTTGGACCCTTGCCCCTCATGTGGTTTATTAATTGCATGATATACTATGTTAACAGTGTAACGTTTTAAACATCTGAATGGATATAGACAGCTGTGTCACATGCAAAAACGCTGGGCCCAAACAGATTCAAAAATTTAAGCTAAGACATCAATGTTCTGAAGAGTAAAACTCTGATAGTGTAGTCACAGGATTGTCATTCACGAAACACCAAATCGCACAGAGAATCATTCAGTAGATTTCTGCATGTGCTGAATGATAATGTCTTTGTGAGTACTGTAATCGAAATCATTCGTCCCGCGCTGCACATGGGAATAGATCGAGAGTAAATTAGAATACTTGGTACAATGGGAGGACCCTTTGCTATATACCTCACAGTGGTTTGCATAGGACGTACGTAGATGTAAATAAGAAAAATATTTCTAAGTACTAATTTTATTGCGACATTTTGTTCAAGGTAAGTTTATGTCACTACCACTGTTATCGCAGGAGGTATCAAAATGTGGTAAATTTCGCAGTCAGTCGAAATACAGCGAGGTAAAAACAGTTTACCTTTCGTATTTGAGATATGAAAATTATTCTATGTTGTAGGTTTAATATCGCTATAATATGGCGAACCTGGGGAAAGACTCTGAAATCGACCTATGAGTCTATTATGCTGTGTTACAAGGAAATGGAGTACGGAAGCGATTTAAATAGTGATCTTTAGTATCGTCGCTAAAAAAAAAGACTACATACGATATACACTATGTGATCAGAAGTATCCGGACACCCCGCAATAACATCCGTTTTTCATATTAGGTGCATTGTGCTGGCATCTACTGCCAGGTGCTCCATATCAGCGACCTCAGTGGTCATTAGACATCGCGAGAGAGCAGAATGGGGCGCTCCGCGGAACTCACGGACTTCTAATCACCTGACACCGTTCGGAGTGTGGGAATCTCGTGTCATACTTCTGTACGCAAGTGACACCAAAACTTCCACTTCACTGTACATCGGAAACAGTGAACCCAGGGATAAGTGAGAGTAAACTGACGAGGCCGGCCTGTACGCATTCGTGCTGTACATGTCCCTTCAGAGACCGGCGACAGTTGAAGAGCATTGTAATGTGTAATAGGCAGACATCTATCCAGACTGCATCAGGATCCAAAGCAAGTACTATGACTGTTAGGAGGGAGGTGAGAACACGGATATCATGGTCGAGCGGCTACTCCCACACTACACATCACGCCGGTAAATGCCAAACGATGCCTCGCTTGGTGTAAGGAGCGTGATAACTGGACGACTGAACAGTGTAAAAAACGTTGGGTGGAGTGACGTGTCAGGGTACACAATGTGGCTATCCGATTACTCTGTGTGGGTTTGGCGAATGCCCGGTGAACATCATTTGCCGGCGTGTGTGGTGAAAAAAGTAAAAACCACGGCCTCCGAATTTATGGTGTGGTCGTGTTTTCCATGGAGGGGGCTTGCACCCCTTTTTGTTTTGCGTGGCACTATCTCAGCACAGGCCTACTCTGATTTTTTAAACGCTTTCTCTGTTGATAGATTCGGGGAAGGTGGTTGCATCTCTCTTCAACACGATCGAACACCTGTTCATAATGCACGGCCTGTGGCGGACAGTAACATCGCTGGCTTGCACAGAGTCCTGACCTGAATCCTACAGGACAACTCTGGGATGTTTTGGAACGCCGACTTCATGCCAGGCCTCACCGACCGATACCTCTCGTCAGTGCAGCATTCCGTGAAGGACTGGCTGCCGTTCCCCAAGAAACCTTCCAGCACCTGATTGAACGTATGCCTGCGAGAGTGGAAGCTGTCATCAACGCCAAGGGTGGGCCAATACCATACTGAATTCCAGCATTACCGATGGAGAGCGCCACGAACTTTTAAGTCATTCTCAGCTAGGTATTCCGATACTTTTGATCACATAGTGTAGCTGCAAATACTTCTATGACTCCAAATTACCTGTTATTCATGTGAGCTACCCTCACGACCGCAAGGGGGGGGGGGGGGGTGAGCATGTTTGGAATAATAGAATCCTATGAGAAAACTGTTGTGAAAGTTTCGTTGCAAGATTTCCAGCAAAAAATGAACCTATCTCATTGAATTTTCAATTCACGATAATTCGCACTTTAGTGTAGATACTCTCAGCTTCATTCTCTTGTGTTATCTTATGGAATTACGTTGCTGAAGTTCGACATGATCTGTTTGTCAAATCTGGAGTAGATCTCAAAAAATTGGGATATTTCAGCGTAGATTGCATAAGCCTGCTACAAAGAATCGGTTTGGGAGACTGAGGTGCATAAGACATTTGGGAACTAGAGACAATCTTCCACTTACCTTATTTACGGCACGATGTAAACTATTTTCACACGCTTCATACCATTCAAATACTTTAATCAGCTGAAATCAATTGATAAGTGACGCCTCACAGCTGAACTCAGATAAGTTTTTGTGAAGCGTTCAACGTTCAGTATTTCAGCTTGATCCGAAGATTTGTAACCGGCACTGATCAGCTGTTACGTTTCTCTACGCTGTACTGCTCCATAATAAATTAGTAACATCAAAGGTTCACTAATATTGTAATTAATTTCGTACGTTAACGAGTGAGCAGCTAATACGAGCGAAGAGCTAAGAAAAATAGTGTAAGAGTACATTTGCCTGGAGCAAGAAAGGCTATTTGAAATTAGACGGCAAAACTATGCACTGGAGTAGTTTTCTGGAATGGCAGACATTTATCATCGGCAATGTGTTCTTCCTACTATCTGAGACACATTCTACTTCTGCATCTGATGACAAACTAATCTGACAGTCACAGAGTACTGTACTGCATGTCAAATAAATGCTAATTTCTCCAAAGTGCCTACGTACATACAAGCGACAGTAATAACAAAAGCCGCCACATTTTTACAAGCCGCGACATATAAGCAACGGCCAAAGTGGTGTTCAATGAACTTAACTATTTCATCCAGTCTCCTCGTACGACTCGAATTCTATAACTGCATAAACTACACGTCCCTTGTTGGCTGTCCAATCCAGGCCAGATTGGTTCCTGGGTGCAGTACAGTCTCTAAATATTTGTAAACCAGAAAGCGGAACACCGAAAGTAACTGATGGGCAACTCGTTGATTACCGCTGGTAGGACTCAGGTATATCTCCATCTACATGGATACTCTGGAAATCACACTCAAGTGCCTGGCAGAGGGTTCATCAAACCACCTTCACAATAACTATTATTCCAATCTGGATCAATGCGCGGAAAGAAACGAGCTCCGATCTCCCTTATTTTACTATGATAATCGTTTCTGCCTACGTATGTCTTCGTCAACAAAATATTTTCGCACTCTGAGGAGAAAGTTGGAGACAAACTTCGTGAGAAGATTCCTCCGCAACGAAAAACACCTTTTTTATTGTGTCCACCCCAGTTACTGTATCATGTCAGTTACTCTCTCCCCAACTTCGCGATAGTACAAAACTTGCCCAATGGGATTAACCGGGCACATTGAGAAACTATGCAGACAGCGCAGCAGTACCCAAAAGAGGACGGACAAGCTTAATGTAGGCACTCTCTTTAGTAGATCTGTTGAATTTGAAAGAACACAGAAGATATGTCGTTTGTATTGTAATTCCTAGGTATTTAGTTGAATTTACGCCCTTATACTTGACTGATTTATCGTTTAACCGACCTCCCCTGTGGGTTCGGGGGTAAGAATAGGCCCACGGTATTCCTGCCTGTCGTAAGAGGCGACTAAAAGGAATCTCAAACGTTTTGGCCTTGGAGGTCAAACCCGTTAGGGGACCATCTCACATCCTTCTAAATTTTCCGAAGAGCGAGCCGATTGGGGAAGGGCGCCTTACAAGGAGCGATGTGTCCATCATGCATTACCATCTCTAGCCAGGTTTGTCGTCATCGCTTAGCAGTCCCGCTCACCTACCATCTCTTGGGCGTGGATTTGTTCTTGGGTGCAGTTTATTGCAGTCTGCTATGCTGTGTCGCTTTATG